>NW_028274822.1:76819066-76972129 GCF_037043125.1 Eumetopias jubatus | reverse complement strand
AGGCTATATTACAAAGCAGCGAGCTCCCCGACACTTCTAAGTATGACATCAGAATGGAACAGGATCAGTAATTCTAGTTGTCCTACAACTGTGAAAAATACCAAATTTCTTCATCGGTATAGAAGATTAAAGAGCCACAACAACAAAACAAACATGAGTGCATTGGAATAGACTCTCCAAGGGTCCGGCTTAGTTCCTGTCACCGCTAGCAGACTGTAGCCCGGCACGTCTGCCTGTCATAGCCTTTTTCTTTCACCCTTCCTTTTTTAGCTTCTCTACCCTCTTTCAAAATCTGATTAAGATGTCCTGGGTCAGTTTGGATGAGGCCACCAGGATCCCAATGCGAAGGAAAAAATATTTGTGCACAATGGTTGGTTAGGACCACGGACAGCAACAAAGCATTGGTGCCTCCCTTGGCTACTAGGATTAGACTCGATCATCATCAGGCTACATTCATTAATGGCCCTAGGTTGTTAGGGAGCCATATTTAAACAGAAGTTGTGGGGCCATCTGGCATAATTGATGCAGTTGGGTTCTTATATGTCCATTCACTCCATTCATTCATTTATTCTTTCGTAGGGCTCCAGAGAGAAAGAGAGGAAAGGGTAGAAAACATAGTTATCTGATGACTCCTGATTCTTTCAAGGCCCAGTGGTTTTCCCTACCATTGGGATCCAAAAGACTCCCCTTTATCCATTCAATCAACCTCCTTTTATCTGAATCAGTCTAAGGAGATTTCTGTTCCTTGCAACCGAATTATTCCTGATAAAGACAGCATCATTGGATTAGGAACCCTCATCCAATAAATGACAAGTCTTGTCGTTCTGCCCCCTGTAGAGCTCTGGGCATGGAAGACTCTGATATCCAGATGCCAATAGCATAGATGAAGGACAGAGCTTGGAGCAGGCCCTCATGAAACATGCGTCCTGGTCACGGCCAGAAATGGGCTTACTCCATGTGGACAGAGGCAGCCCCCATTGTTTTTGGGAAGCAGTCAAGCAACACCAATAAATTAGGCCCCAGTGATGCTTGCTTTACTGAAGCACTCAGTTTAATGAGTCTTTCTTTGACACACAAAATTCTACTTGCACCATCAGCAAATGTGACCTATTTGGTGTGAATAATTCAGTGTTTTGCAGGGGTTCTGACTTCCAGTGAGAATGCCGCACTGTCAAAGATTGTTAGCTAATCCTATGGAGCAGAACTGAGCTCTGGTTCACCTCTGAGTTTGAAAACACTTGGGAAAACAGTAAAAAGAGAATAAAAAAGAAAAATACTTCCCTCCTAACTAACAACAGAAACCACTTTCCCCAAACTCTTCCAACACACACATCAGTGTGCAGCAATTCTCTCCCCCAAACCTTAAACTTAGTCTCAGGGGATTTTGGTACAAAGAAATTTCCGAAGATGCATTTCTAAATGAGGAATTTTAAATGGAAAAGTCCAGCTCTGGATAAATGTGCTGGCTGTTTCTGCCCAGAGAAAGCAGGGAATCTGAAATGATGAGGACGTTCTGACCACTCAGAGCTCAAAGAAGCTTTTTCCCCCTTCTTTCTGTTCAGCTGTGTGATGTGGGGCAAGTCAATTCCCCTCTCTGGGCACATTTGCAAAACTAAAGCCTCAGGTTAGAGATCAGAAATCCTTAACCAAGAATTCAGGGTGGTCCATGTGTGGTCAGTGTAATCTCTGAAATACTGTGCTTAATTCTGTTTGTATGTACATTTGGGGAAGGGGAGAGGCTCTATAGCTTTCATCAGATTCTCAGAAGTGTCCAGGACCTCCAAAGCTGGAAAACTCCTGGACTGGACAATTGCTAAAACTCAGTTTGGTCCTAAATTAGGCCATCATTCCAGTGTCTTCTGTGAGTCTGGAGAGTTGTGTTTCTGTACCTGGACTACCCATGCTGGGGGCTTAAGGGGACTAGGAATGCTTTCACCTTCCAAGCTTCACAGCCAAATCAAGGGGCCCAACCCCTGGATGCAGCAAGTTTATGTTTGTGTGTAGGCTTCTATCAGGGGGAGAGGATATTCCTTCATTTATTCATTCCACAAATATTTATTGGGTCCTCCCGTGTGCTAAGCCCTCCACTACCCACTGCCCTTCTGCAGCTCACAGTATAGGAGATAGACAATGGAAAAACAATCACAAATATCTCTGATTCCAAAGTATGACAAAGCCTCTGAAGGGTCACTAAGAATTTTGGTGAGAGATTATAAGAAGTGACCTGTTTTTTTTCTTCACTGTCACATTCCACACATCCAGTGAGTTGTGGACTCCAAAAATAGTTTACCTCTCCTGATCCCCCCTGTCACCTCCTTAGTCCAAATCCCCATCTTCTTGCACCTGAACCCCCACAACCCTTTTCTCTTCACTTATGGTTTTGCTCATCAACTGAAATGGGGAGACCCATGAAGGAGAGGGTAGGGGTGGGTAGGACCCAGTCATGTGCTACCCATAAGGATATAAAACCAAACTGCACACTTCCTGCACTGGAAGAAGCCTCAGGCTCCCAGGGAAGGGAGTGGGAGAAGGGATCCTGTGGGGGTGCTCCAGGTGCTCTCAAGGTGAGAACTTTGAAGAACAATGCTCACTTGAATGTGTAACTTTACAGCATTGGAAAAAAATAACATCATTCATTTGGCATCACACCTGGTGTTGCACAAAACAAAACATAACAGCTAGCTCGCTTATGGCTGAGACTGTTGATTCTCAGCCCACAACAGGGTTCGAAGCAGTCTAAATAAAGCAAGCAAGCAAATCCAAACCCACAAACCAGGCAAATTAAGGGGTGATTACATCCATTTGTGTTTCAGAAGCACTCTGATTTATAAAGGGCTGTCTTAAAATAGTGCCCCTGAAGTATTTACAGATCTGTAACTTGCTTGCTAGAAGGGCTGCAGATGGGGAGGGAAACCTAAAACAAAAATTGCAGAATTGCTGGTCCACTGAAGGACATTATAAGGAATGTGTGACCTGACTTAAAGCTATACATGTGGAGGGACGTTTACCCATGAGGTAAAGAGGAGCATGCCTACAACCGTGCTCTGACACCCAAGAGCTTTTCTCAAGGTTTCATTATGTAGGCATGATTAATTAAGTCATTGATTTAATTTAAACCATGTGGTTGAACTCAATCTCTAGCCCCTGTCCCCTCTCCAGAGGTGGGGTGTGGGGATGAAAGGTCCAACCTTCTAATCACTTGGATGGTTCCTCTGAGAACCAATCTCCCCACCTCCTGAAAACATCTAGCTCTCCCCTCCTTGCACTCCCCACCCCGCAAAAAGAGCTCATTATGAATAACAAAAGATACTCCTATCACTTAGGAAATTCCAAGAGTTTTTGAAACACTGAGCCAGTAAACTGGACCAAAGCAGATATATTCTTTATTATATCACATTCCCTCTACCATGCTGTCTCCTGCAATAAAAGGCTGAAGGAAGGTCTTAAGGGGTCAAATTAGCCACCCCTGCCTCCAGGTGAGCCTGTACTTTAATCACTGAAGACAGCTAATTATCATTTTCAGAAAAAAAAGACAAGGAGGGGCACCTGGATGAGTCAGTCGGCTAGGCATCCAACTCTTGATTTTGGTTCAAGTCATGATCTCAGGGTTGTGAGATTGAGCCCTATGTTGGGCTCCACATTGGACTCTGCACTGGGCATGGAGCCTGCTTGGGATTCTCTCCCTCTCCCTGTGCCCGTCCCCACCCCTTCCCTCCCCTAAAAAAAAAAAAAAAGAAAAGAAAAGAAAAAAGAAAGCAAGGAAATATCATAGGCCAGAAGAGACCCCAGTCAGCACATTATGGCCATGCATTTCCAGAGTCCCAGGATGACATGGCAATAAGGACATGCTCTCCATGGGGGACTGGCCATCTTTCTTCTCCAGCTATTCCCGTTTGCTTTGATTAAACCTCTCCAGTCTCCCCGGTAGCCTGAGAGAGGACTGGCCACCAAGAGTTAACTCTTTGGAAAGATCCAGGATGGGAGAAAGGTGGTTCCTAAGTTCTACCACATTAGGATACACTACTCCATTGTACCTGATTTTGACTGTTCCTAAGATACTTCATACCCATAAAGGTCTGTGTTTGGAAGGGTTTGTAGATTTATTACTTCTGCTGAATGTGTCTTCCTATACTTGAATGTACTTCATTTTCTTTCCCTGCAATTACTCTGAAGTTACACAGTCAGTCGTGCATATAATCGTAGACACTACAACCCACAGACTCCTCTTGACCTTCTCAAAGGCCTTTCCAAACCTGACACTGCCCTCTTTTTCTTTGAAAAATTTTCTCGTGTTGTTTTTTTCATTAATTCATTCATTTGTTCATTCATCTCTGCCTTTCCCTGGACTGCTTTTTCCATATTGTTTAACTGGTGAACTCCTCCTCAGCCTTTAAAGTCCAGCTCAAATGTCACCTCCTCTGAGAAGCCTTCCCTGGTTGCCTTCAAGTCTCTCCTCCACACTCTCTTTCATATATATCTTAGACATTAATCTGTGCATTTATCACAATCTGCTATGATTATTTAATTAGATGTCTGACCAATTCTCCTGGATTGAAAATCCATTGAAGGTAGGGGCTGTGTCTAGTTCCTCTCTGATTCCAGAACCCTCATCATGACACTTGACACTGAGTAGAAACATTTGTGGAGTGAATATATAGATGAAACCTGACCTACAGCAAGCGTTGCCTATTCCATCCATAGAAGACTGTTGATTTCCCAATCAACAGCCGCTTCTCCTTCTTTCTTGCTAATAGAAGCCCAATTTGATCTAGATACACCATGGCCCCTTTCCCAGCTCCAGGGGGTTGGATGTTGGTTGTTTCAATACAACCATGGTAATTCTACAACTCTGGCCAGTGATTGGTTTAAGTGTGTGCACGTGTGCAGCCTTAGCCAATGTAAGGCAAGTGTGCTGGGTGTGAAGATTGTGGGAAGGGGTGTCCTTTCTTGATAAAAGTAATTGCACTAGAGAAATGCCTCATTCTGCCTTTGGATGAAACTCTAGGAGGCCAATGTCTCAAGCAGGGGCAGCCATCCTGAGACCACATGGAGGCTGGCTGTGCAGTCAAGGTGACACTGTTGTGTTTCGGGGCAAACCAGCCTGCACCCATCATATAATACAGGGATTGGTGCCCTGAGGTCGCTTTCCTCCAGAACGGGGAGGTTTAGGTGTCTGTGGGAGGGGGCTGGCAAATTGCTGAGAGCTTCCCGAGACCTGGAAAATCATCCACTTATTTTACAAAAGCCAGTGACCTTTGTGAATGGTTCCCTGGAGAGACAGCACAAAATTTCCTTCATAGGTTAATTCTAATGTGACAATATCCCTCACCCTGGTGAATGTATTAAAAATACTCTTCATTAGAGAGGATGATCAGGATTACCAGTGTCCTCTATATGTGGTTTAGTAGACTTCCCGGTACAAGTGAAGAACATGCAGGGCGCCTGGGGGGCTCCATCGGTTAAGCGTCTGCCTTTGGCTCAGCTCATGATCTCAGGGTCCTGGGATCGAGCCCAGCATTGCATTCGGCTCCTTGCTCAGCAGGAAGCCTTCTTCTCCCTTGCTCATGCTCTCTTGCTATCTCTCTCTCTCTCTAATAAATAAATAAATAAAATCTTAAAAAAAACCAACAAAACAAGTGAAGAACATGCTTCCCAGTGCCTTGCCATGTGATTAATTTAGTCAAAGAAGCGTAGATTGAAATGACACTTGTGTCTTCTGTCCTAAAGCATTTAGGTGCAGGTGTGGCACCTCTATGCCCTCTCTTCCCCTGCTGCCTCAACCCTCAGAGCCATGTATCCTAAATGGCATAGTTACAAGAGGGCATCAGGGTTTTAGTTCAGGAAAAAAAAAGTTATTGTGCTAAGCTACTGATTTAGGGGTTATTTTGTTACCCTAGAGCTTGTCATGGTTAATTCACAGAGTAATATATTTGGAAAATATAAACAAAGAAGGTCAGAAAAAATATCTGTGGTCCTATCAGCACCATTGGACCTCAGGCGGCCCTGGTACTCTGTGGAATGTTCTTGAAGGTTCCATCTTTTAATCCAGCCCTTCACTGAACTACCAGGAATGTGCTGGGCTCTTTTGAATCAGTGACCATCACCAGATTTCAAGGGGACAGGTAGCCAGAGTCTCCAGAATGGGCAGATGAGAGGAGAAGCTTGGAGCAATGCACAGGGAGAGACTTCACACATGTTATTAACAGCCGTCATCTTCGTGGAGAATTCAGGAAAACTGAAAATCTCTGTCTGTGGGGGGCTCTGTTCCTTTCTGCTTCATGTAACATCTCCAAAGTTTCTGTGTCTTTTCCCATTAAAGGCAATTTTTATTTTTTTCAGCTGTGCGAGTGGTGTCTCTCTATCAACGACATAATGTATTACCACTCAAACATAATCTTGTTTGTGACTTTTGTTTCCAGTATTATATCTATTTTTCATAATTTGAGTTTCCACAATTAAATATTAAACCGCAGTATTTCTCTTGTATTTATAAAAAATGGAATTTGCATTGCCCATGCAATCACAACAAAAGCCTGCCTTTTCACTTATAATGTTATGAACTATCTTTCCATGCCAATAAACATTCTTCTACACTATCCATTTTAATGCCTGCCTAGAATCCCAATATCTGGATTTATGTGACAAATCTTTTGCTGCTGGACATAGAGAATGTTTCCAATTTTTCAGCACTGAAAAAAAAAGATCCTTATAACTAATCCTCGCTCATATCCATCATTATTTGTTTAGAACAGATCCCTAAAAGTGAATCTCTCCAAAGTGAATGCAAAAAAATGTAAGGCTTCTGATCCATACTGGTAACTTACATTTTCTGGAAAGACTGTACCAGCCTGCACGTGTAGGGGTGTCCTTTCCTCTCTCCCCAGCCTCACCTCCTTGAAGCCATCAGGCAGAGATGGAACATGAGTCCATCCAAAGCTTACCACATAAATCTCCTTCATGCAGGCTTTGTGTCTTATGATTAATGATCTGTAGCTCCTGCTGACTCTATTTCTTCCCTTTATGTTATTGAACATATCCTCACATACCTTCAAAGAGGCTTTTAAACGGTCTCGTGCGTGTAGTTTCTATGGTTTCAATTCCTTAATTAGTTGTATCTTCTGACTCTCGTGGGGGCTTGGTTACTTACATGCTTTACAATTTCTAACTGTGAACTCATCTTCGGCGGGAAATTTTTTCTCTGGGCTTCCCAGGAGCCAAGATTGGGGAAGCTCATGGCACAGGCCTGATATTTAAATTTCTCCCCATGAATCTTTTACCATTTGTGGTCTGGGGTGGTCCACTTGCCTACAAGCCATGTGCTCAAGCCAGTGGGTAGAGATTTTAGTGCCCCTTTCCTGGATGGAAAGCCCTTTAGGATTCCCTGCTTTGGGCTTTGCTAGATTTTATCCTGTGGGTGCAACTCTGTTCTCCAGGCATTGGTATTACGACTTCCTGGGTATATGTAGCTCATTTAGTTTGCTCATCCTTTCTGGCACCTGGGATTTCTTTTCCTTTATGTTTATTTTTTAATCCAAGCTATGTATTTGAAGCTTTTGATGTTATATTTTATCCTGCATTCCTATGTGCTCGGAGTGTTGAGAGGGTTCTGATGTCAACTCAGCTACTCTGTTGGCTAGCAGTCTCTGAGCTGTTCCTACACCCCTCAGGCTGACTTGGCACCCTTTGATGATGGCCAGAAGCTGGAGAGCAGTTGAAGCAACAGTCATTGCACCTGTTAAGAAGTCAACACATGTAGAACACTTGGGACCACATGGATTCATGCACACATGGCTTGTTTGCAAGAGTCACAGTCCCCATGTTATTGGGGGAAGACAAGAAGCATGTCCCAAGCCACAAATCCTTGAGCTCCTGGTTCAGTGCATCCCTTTTTATCCACAACCTTCTAAACAAAAGCAACAATTAATACAGCAATCACTGTTGAGTACCAGGCTCTGCTGAAAACACATTGCATGGATTAACCCATTTTATCATCACAAAAACCCCGTGAGATACATTTGAAGCCCAGATCTCGGAGTCCTGACCTCGACGACACATGTTTGACCTTTCCTTGTTTTCTTCTTCTTTTTTTTTTTAAAGATTTATTTATTCATTTGACAGAGAGAGACACAGCGAGAGAGGGAATACAAGCAGTGGGAGTAGGAGAGGGAGAAGCAGGCTTCCCACTGAGCAGGGAGCCCGATGTAGGGCTCGATCCCAGGACCCTGGGATCATGACCTGAGTCGAAGGCAGACGCTTAACGACTGAGCCACCCAGGCGCCCCCTTTCCTTGTCTCCTGTATCACATCCTCCCCAATTACCCTTGAAACCCTTTCTCTTGGGATGTCCTTGGTGTATTCAGTCTATTCTTTATCATTAAGACTTTTCATCTGATTCTACCAAACCAATACATTCTATTTCTAGCAACAAGAGAGAACTTACACAACCACATGATTATACCTCAAGTCTCCTCCTACCCCCTCTTTCTCTCTCTCTCTCACACAGAACTACTTATGAGGTACATTTACCACACTTAATTAACACAACGCATTCTCCCCTTTGAAATACATTAATTCCTCCTCTCGAGCCAGTACCACCATCAACCTCTCTGCAGCAGTTCGGCGAACCCCAGCAAGCTAATTATCATGCAGAATTTCCAGGTGTACTGCGTCCTGGCTACCCTTGCCACCCACTCTGCAAAAAAAGTACAGATGCTATGCTTCTCAACCACGTCTGAACAGTGGAGTTGCAGGCGGAGGTTTAAAACGATACAGAAGCCTTGGTCCCATCCCTAGAGATTCTAGTTTAATTGCTCTTCATGGGGCCCAGGCATTAAGAGTTTGAAAATCTTTCCAGGTGATTGTAACCCGCAGCCAGGGCTGAAAATTAAGATGAAGCAAGTTAGCCTCCCAGGACTGTGTCGTGATTGCTCTGTAGCTGGATTTGGGCAGACCTCTCACCCTCCTTGCCTTACCCTGACGACCTTGGGACTTGAGGGTGCATGCAGTCATCCAGAGGACTTACTGAAATACAGATTTCTGGGTCCCACTGCCCACAGAGTTTCTGGTTGAGGAGGTCTGGGGTGGAGCCCACGAATTTGCATTTCTAACAAGTTCCAGACAAGGCTGATGCTGCTGATCCAGGGACCATCCTTCGAAACCATGGTCTTAGAACTCTTCTTGCTTGTTTAATGGTCCCTCTAGGTGCCATTCACTGCCATGGTTCAGAACACTATGCCTGCCTGTTCCAGTTTTCCCAGCTTGTCCTTCAAGGTCTGATTCAAGTCCTGCCTTGATCAGGTCTTCCTGATGGCCCAGCCAGGTGGCACCTACTTTCTCTCCCACGTGCTGGGGCTCCTTCTCTGTGACTCTCATAGTGGCTGATAATCACAGGTCACAGACTTTAGATCTAGAGAGATGCTCAGCATCCAACAGTTTTAAAACTTTGCCTTTGAGCTGAAGAACTCTTTTTCACTCCAATGAAATCCTATTCCAAGCAGCAATATTTAAATTACACAGATGGGGTGTGGCTAGGAGACTAGGAACATCACCATGTATCCGTTTTTTCCCCCCTGTGGAGTCTTGAGGCACTTGGGGGAGGCATATGAGAACTGGGGAGCATAATTTGGAAACCACCCATAGTCTAAGCCTTCATTTTATGTGTGACAAAACTGAGACTCAGGGCAGGTAAGTGACATGCCCATTCATTTATTTGATATCATTTGTCACTGACTCTGGGCCAGGCACGGTGGCAGGTCCTGCCAATGGTGAAGAGGGTGGACGAGCCCCAGGCCCAGAGAGCTTTCTTCTAGCTGGGGAGAAAATGAATAAATAACCACACAGACAAAATGACCACGGACTGTGGTAGGAACTAAGAGGGATCCTGGCATATGCTAGAATCACATGAGTTTAAGGAGGGTCTTTGTAAAGTGACCATTATTCTGAGTCCGGAAGGATGAGAAGAAACCAGCTATGAGTCTTGTTTGTGGGTCACAGTGAAAAGTCTGGATTCTCTTCTCAGCGGGATGGAAAACCAGCGGAAGGGTTTAAGCAGAGAAATGACCAGACCTGATCTTGTTCCTCTTGTTATTTGCCTTCTTGGACAAATGGGTCTCGATCTTTGTATCTTTCATGGCATCCATGGAGACTAAGTACTCAAAAATGGCTGGTTGCCTGAAGTCAACAAGGACTTAAAGTCCTATTCTGGGGATGCCTGGCTAGCTCTGCCAGTGGAGCGTGCAACTCTTGATCTTGGGGCTGGGAGTTCAAGCCCCATGTTGGGTGTGGAGATTAATTACTTCAAAATAAAAACAAATAAAAATAAAGCTGTATTCTGTGTAGCTTCCCATCTTCTAGACCAGTTATCTCTTAACCTGTTTGGGGTTTGAACGCTGTCAAGTGTCTGATCAGAGCTGTGGAGCTTTCCTTAGGAAATGTTCCCATGCACACATGCACATAGTAAGATTTGTGAGAGACCTGAAGCCCATCTCAGGACCTAGCCATCTGCTGTAGAAATTACAGCATGATACCTTTCCTTCAGAGACCCCTGATTTGACTGGATATCATTGCTATCCTGGATTTAGAATCAGATTACCTTTAGATTTTTAAGCCCCAGTTTTCCTACCTGTAAGATGGATTAATGCATATGTCATGGGGGACTTTAAGAATTAAACAAGATAATGCAGAAAGGTGCCTAGCACAGAGGTGCCCAGTAGATATTAATTACTTGCCCTTCCTCCTTGGCAAGAAAGGAAGCAGCTCAGGGCATGTGGGTGGCTCAGTTGGTTAAGGTTCTGTCTCCCAGGGTCCTGGGATCGAGCCCCACATGGGGCTCCCTGCTCAGTGGGGAGTCTGCTTCTCCCTCTGCCCCCCACCCCCATTCATGCTCACTCACTCTCTCTCTCAAATAAATAAATAAGTAAACTTTTTTTTTTTTTTTTTTAAAAAGGGAAGCAGCTCTTCATGAGGCTGGATCCTACGGTTGTTAAGAACCTGGCTCAGGTGGGAGGTAGATGAGAACGGAATCCTAGTTTTGCCTCTTGTTTGGTTTTCTCGTCTATAGAATGGGGATAGATATTAAAAAACCCTTAGTAAAGTGCCTGGCACCTGGCCAGGACTTTGATAATCAGTTTCTGATAATTCTGATAATGATGAAGATACTGATATTGTCTGTTCTCTGCGACTCCACACCTGCTTGGGTGAGGAATAGCAGGGTGTACGGGACGAATTGAAAACACAGACTTGACTCTAAGGAGGCTAGAATTTGGGGAGCTCTGTTAGTCTACGGAAAACCATTCTAGAGTGCTGCCCCATGGGAACCACTTTGGCTAAAGACAATCAGATGCTTGTGAAATCCATGTCCCTTGAACATCTCTGCCATCTTTCTGAACCCAGGCAAATCAGAGGGGAGAACGACAGTTCCTCAGTGATAGGAGATGGAACTGCCTCCCTCTGGGAACGCTGGTTAGCATGAAAACACTGCAACCCCAAGACAGAGCATAAAGACCAATGAAATGAGGCCAATGCATAATACAGGAGCCTGCTTTCTCCCCAACTTAATTCTATTTTGTTAAGTAATGATGGAATAAAAATTCAGGATGGTGGAAGATGAGATTTGCAGCTCTATTTGATCAAATGCCTATTGCTGTCGCTTCAAGCCAAACAGGTTGCTTCATAAACAGATAAATAAATCAGACATCAGTGGGAAATGAAAAGTCATGGCTGAGGATGAAATGAGACAGAAAATCATTCCTATTCTGTGATGCTCATTTGGGGCATCGCACCCAGGCTGCAGTGGGGGCCCTGAAGTGGCTGATGGAGGATTATTATGGAGTGGGGATTCAACCCAGGATTTGGAGGACGCAAGCCCTTCTTAGGGTATGCCATCTGCCTGCCAAGGTCATGCCAGGCAACTCTGAAAAGCCAGCAACTGACCCTCCACCATTAATGCCCCATCTGTGGGATTAACTGGGCTGCCTAGGTAATAATTTATGGGGAATCATTAACCTAATGATATTGGTTCTCTATAAACTGCTTAGTCTGTCTCAGGGAAAATGGATTTCATAAATCTAGGTGCAAAATTCTGGGGGACTCATGAAGGCCCATCAGCAGGGTGGGGATGGGTCACCAGATAGTAAAACTCTACACTCCTGGTTGGGTTTGAAGGGCCTTGAAGATCACGCCTTCGTTTCCTTTTATCTGCCAGCCAAGACAGTCATTCCAATTGAAGGAGGAAGTGCCCAGGGTTGAAAAGTACAGGCTGGAAAAAGGGGTGTTGATTCTCCTTGCCTTGAGTTTTGGATCCCACATGCGACCTGCCCTGAAGATTCTGGAAAAGGGGAAAAGGTAGCATTCCCAGGGTGGGAAATTCTTGGGCTGCAAAGATCCTATCTTTCCTCATCCAAACAAGAATCAATGTACAAGTCAGATTCTGCATCTGCTATGTGCCAGGCTGGGAGATTCATTGCTTTGTACAGGGGTGCCAGGGAAGCCTCTGAGAAGGTGAGTTAAAAGACTGAATGAAGAAATGGAGCCAGCATGCAATTGCTGGAAGGAAGGGCACTCAGGGGTAGAAAGGCTACCAAGGCAAGTGCAAAGGCCCTGAGGTCAGAGCAAGTTTGGCCTGTTTGGGGAGCAGAGACTTTATTACCATGATTGCAGGGGGCAGGTCTATTTATTCCAATTTGAGAGATGAGAAAACAGAGGCCCAAGGAGATTAGGCAGATAATGCCCATCCACCCCAGAAGACAGGATTTGCAGCAAGTGTTGACAGATGCCAATCTGTGCATGTACCCACTAGGTCACAGGTCAGCAAACTATGGCCCGTGGGTGAAATCAGGCTTTCCCCTGATTTCAGAGAGAAAGTTTTATCAGAACACAGACCTCCATGGACATACTGTCTATGGCTGTTTCATGCTACAATGGCAGAGGCAGTCCTTGTGGCCTAGAAAGCCTCAGGTATTTTCAATCTGATCTTTTGCAGATAAAGTTTGCACAACCCCACGCTAGACAATGATGCCTGTCTTCTCTGTCTTTCCCTTTGCCCTTTGTGGAAGCAGGTGACAAGTCAAATGCCCTGGGAATATGTGTCATCCAGTCTACTGTATGGATCGAAAAAGGAGGCGGAGGGAGGGGCAAAGAAGGAAAGCAGGAAATGTCTTTCATAAGTGAGCACACAGGGTTGTCTGAGGGAAGGAAGTTCCCTTGCAAGGGAGCAGAAGGTCTTGATACCCATGGAGAAGCATTCGATTTTGGGGGGGGGGGCCTGGGATTATCTCTGCCACAGACAATATGGGTACAGCCACTTCAGACTATGAAAAATTGACATGATTGGTGAAATAGAGTCAGGAAGGCCACTGTAGAGAGGCTGCCTTACCTGCCTTTTCTGAACTGTACCAGACACTCTGGACTGGGCAAAATGACAATTGTTCGTAAAAGTCAACAGGACAGGGGCGCCTGGGTGGCTCCGACAATTAAGCATCCAACTCTTGATGTCAGCTCAGGTCATGGTCTCAGGTTCCTGGGATTGAGCCCCGTGGTGGGCTTTGCGCTCGGTGGGGAGTCTGCTTTTCCCTCCACCCTTCCCCCTGTACATGCTCTCTCTTTCTCTCTCAAATAAATAAATAAAATCTTAAAAAAAAAAAAAAGTCAGGGCGCCTGGGTGGCTCAGTCGTTAAGCGGCTGCCTTCGGCTCAGCGTCCTGGGACTGAGCTCCCCATCCCACTCCCTGCTCCGCGGGAAGCCTGCTTTTCCCTCTCCCACTCCCCCTGCTTGTGTTCCCTCTCTCACTGTGTCTCTCTCTGTCAAAAAGTAAATAAGATCTTTGAAAAAAAAAAAAGTCAACAGGACAGTGGACAACCTGATCATAACACTGTTGGTTGCAGACTTTGTGAAGACCAAACAGTTAACTAACGCATCCCAGGAATTTTTTGCTTGTTAACACCAGTAAAGGAGTCGATCAATGTTTAATCCTCTTAACTCCTATAATCACCAACCCTCTTCCTTTTCTTCATAAAAACCTCTTGCCTCCACCCTCCAAGTGGGAGCACTATTTGGGGAATCTACCCGAATCTGTGCTCCCTGAATTAAAATAAATGTTCATTTGCCTCTCATTGTCGCTCCTTATTTTCAGGTTGATGAGATCATACCAGATGAGCAATAGCCCTGGGTGTAGGGGGACGTGGAGAAAGCTGGGGGTGTCTCCCTCCACAGCAGCCAAGCTGTGTGTCCCAGCAGGCTGGGGGGGACACACGTGGCATCTTGGTGTTCCACCGGTTATTGCCCCGTGTTGGTTCCCATTGCAAACCAGCCCACCTCCTTGACTGGCTGAGCCTGGGTGATAGGAAAGCCGTGACGTTTTCCCCCAGATGTGCAGATGGAAGAAGGCATCCTTCCCATGGGGAAAGTCTTGTTGAACAGGGGGTTCCCCCTGCTGCCTTCTGCTGGTGTTACAGTGTCGCATCTGGAAGCGGAAGTCATAGAATTCAGAGTAAGCCCATCCAAGTTTAAAGCCTAACTCTGCCATGGGGAAGCCATCTGCTTGGAGCAAGCTACTAACTCCTCTGAGTGTCAGTTTCTTCATTGCCAGAGCCGGGATGATAACAACCGTCGCCTTGAGTGTTATTAAGATTAAGATGAAGATGAAAAATACGAAACGCGAGCCAGTCGGTAGTTGAAATTCCTACTCTCGATTTTGAAACGGGGATAAAGGACCATATTTCCCAATCTCCCTTGTAGCTGGACAGGGCCATGAGTATGGTATGGCCAACAAGATGTAAGAGCCACTGGTGCCTTAAACTTCTAGGAAACACATTTTTTTTAAAAATCATATTCACATTTAATTTTTTTAAAATCGGGCTATAAAACAGTAGACACCCTAGGAACCCATTTTTGCAATCAAAAAAAATGTTTTAATGTATAATATACATCATTATAAATAATGAAAAGGGTAAAGATCAAAACAGGGTGGTTATTGTGGTGTAAGGATGATAGATGACGTTTTCCTTTATTCTTAGTGCCCAGTGATATTTTAAAGTTTTTCTATAATGAACACATATTTCTTTTCAAAAGGACATAAAAATCTAAAATGCTAGTTTGCATATTAAATGACTAAATCCCAAAATAAATACTTGTTTGTAAAAATGACTATTTACAGAGGGCTTACAGAACAAAACAAGCCATGCCCTGCTTTTCCATCTATTCCCCAACTTCATCCTGTACCCTTTCCCTTTCACTCACATGTCATAAGCAACTGAAGCTCCTCAGTGTCTAGAGTGGAAACTACCTTCTTTTTCCTAGAAGGTGGGTGTGATGACCGGAGGTAGAGCAACCATTATGAACCATGAGGAGGAAGCCTCATGTTGAGGTGGCAGAGCAATAAGCTAGAAGGAACCAGGGCTCCTGAATTCCTTCACAGCAGTTTTTGATTCTGTGAGTCAGAAAAATGCTCCCATTATATTTAAGCCATCTTTAAATTTTGAGTTTTCTCCTGCTCGGGGTAGAACAAATCCTGATATACTAGTTGCGTGGCCTTGAGCAAATCTGCTCAGCCTCTCCGTACCTCATCAACAAAATAGGTTTAAAAATCCCAAACCCTTAGAAACGTTGTGGGAATTCAAGGACACAGCGTGGTGGTTTTCTGCTGCCTCCGAAACATTTTGTGATGATACCCTGGAAATACAAATATTCAGGCCCCATGCTGAAGCATTTGAATCACCAGTCTGATGATGGGGCCAAACAATTGTCCATTTTTGTCAAGTCCTCAGGTGATGTGATACCCAGCCAGCTTTGGGAAGCATGGGGCTGAGAGATTGACTTTTTTTTTCTCCTTTCAAAGTCAGAGTGAACATTAAGAGATGTGGTCTGCACATACCACACAAGGGGGCTCACCAGCTTGGAAGGGGCCTTACTAAGCCTCCAGACCAGTCCCAACCACCCTGCTGCAAATGCCCGTCAGCCCTCGCTCTCCCCAGAGGAAGGAATGATCTGCTGGTTAACGACACGGTGTGTGCCGTCAGCAGCCACCAGCTGCTCGGTCCCATCTGAACCACTTGCTCTGAATTTCTGTTTAAAATGCAATAGCGTCCATGGATTATGGCTCACTGGTTTACATGCTCATGATGGATCTTTTAATCTAATTAAGGGAAGGCAAAGATTTTCCCCTGCTGCTTTCAGCTGCAGAAAGCTCTGATTTTTTAGCATAGCATACTAACTGAGAGCACTTGTTTTAGGAGCCGGAAAACCTGGGTCCTAATGCTGGCTGTGTGTCCCTGAACAAATCACTTAACCTCTCTGAAAAGCCAGCTTCCACCTCCATGAGCCAGGCTTTAGGCCAAGCCCTTTGCATGCATGGAAAAAATCCCCCAACAGCCCATGAGGCCGGTGTCCTCATGATTCCCATTTTACGGATGGGGAAATTGAGGCTCAGAGGGGCTAACTAAATTGCCCAGATCACACAGTGAGTAAATGGTGTGAATTTGATAGAACAATATATGGCTGATGGACTGTTCAGAGGATGAAATAGTTGAGTGTCTCTAGAGAGTTTAGCATGGCTGTTATCCCCTAGGGGTACTGCTCACTATTGTAATTAGCTACTATGTTATTGTCATGTTTATGCGGTTGTCACCAGTGGAGGTGGCATGGGAGCCAGGGAGCATGGAATCATGCATGAAAAGCAGCATTCCTGGGCACCTGGGTGGCTCAGTTGGTTAAGCGACTGCCTTCGGCTCAGGTCATGATCCTGGAGTCCCGGGATCGAGTCCCGCATCGGGCTCCCTACTTGGCAGGGAGTCTGCTTCATCCTCTGACCCTCCCCCATCTCATGTGCTCTCTCTCTCTCATTCTCTGTCTCTCAAATAAATAAATAAAATCTTTAAAAAAAAAAAAGCAGCATTCCTGTCCAAGTGGAGGAGCACAGGAGACAGAACAAGATAATGGAGGGACCCTACAGACCCACAGAGAAGTCTGTCCTGGTCCAGATATGGGCTGACGGCTCAAGGGATGGATGTCTTATTGGATGTTGCCTCTTGACCCTAAAACGTTTGGCGGTGGAAAGCCTGGTTTTTTGGTGACCACTTTAGTTACCCCGTTTGTTTGCATTCCAGCCACTCTTGGATCCCCCAATGTGCCTGGAGCCAGACGTGTCCTTTTTGTTATTTCTCTCTGAGTCAGGAGTCTCGGGAGAGGAGAAGAGAAATCAATGAACCACCAGGCGTAAGCCCATCACCTAGAATCTACCATTAGCACCTTACTGCGCTCGCATTATCATGTCTCCCATTTATGATGTATTTCAAAGTAAATTGCAGACATCAGTCCTAAACACTTCAGCATTTTTGTAAAGCTTTAAAATAATTTGTGCCACGGAAACTGTCTTGGAAGTCCCATGTATGTGCTTCAGATGGACACAGAGCCCCTGAGGTGGAGGTAGAAGTGGGGATCTGGACTCCTGGACCCCAGAACCAACCTCTCATCTGAGCAGATACCCAGGAGCTCAGGGCTCTGAAAAATAGAGTTTGAAACTCATTACTGCTAATTTACAGAAGTGGAAACTGAGGCTTGGTTGGGGGTAAGGCCACTTATCCCAAGTCACTCATTAATTCATCAAAGACTGTTAAACCTGACTCCAGGATTCTTCCATGGTCTCCTTTGGTAAATTGAGAAATGTTAATGGGCCTTTCCCTGGAAAAATGTATGTATTATATAGGGGGATGGGATTCACAGATCTCCAAATCTATTGGTGATTGTCTAAGGGACACAACGGACTGAGACTGGACCCTTTAGCCAGGTGGCCTCCCCAAGATGCTGGGGGAGAGGGTCCCCTGACCTGGAGGTTTCTCAGATTGTTGGGCCACATTGTACCATCTTGTGGAAGAGAACGTGAGATGGGAAAGACATGGGGAAGAGGAAAGGGGACAATACAGGGAGAGAGATCAGAGATAATAAGAGATAAGAGAGGCTGATTAGAGTGGAGAGATACTTGGGGAGAATGTGGGGGAGGAAGCATAATTTTCCCTCTACCCTTCTAGGTTCTTGGTTGTGACGCCCCTGTAATGAAAGACAGACTACCAGGAGAAAAACAAACCCCAATGTTTATAGCAGCAATGTCCACAACAGCCAAAATATGGAAAGAGCCCAGAAGTCCAGTAACAGATGAATAGATAAAGAAGATGTGATACACACACACACACACACACACACACACACACACACACACACACAATGGAATATTACTCAGCCATCAAAAAGAATGAAATCTTGCCATTTGCAACGACATGGATGAAACTAGAGGTATTATGCTAAGCGAAATAAGTCAGTCAGAGAAAGACAAATACCATGTAATTTCACTCATATGTGGAATTTAAGAAACGAAACAGATGAACATAGGGGACGGGAAGGGAAGGAAAAATAAAATAAGATGAAAACAGAGAGGGAGACAAACCATAAGAGACTCTTAACTATAGAAAATAAGCTGAGGGTGACTCGAGGGGAGGCGGGTGGGGGAATGGGGTGACCGGGTGATGGACATTAAGGAGGCATTATTATGGGCATTATTATACTTGATATAATAAGCACTGGGTGTTATATGCAACTGATAGATCACTGAAGCTAATAACACGCTATATGTTAATTAAATTGAATTTAAATAAAAAAATTAAAAACACAGAAGTTAATGAGGAAAAGGAAGAGGGTCAGTGATTATAGGAGTTAAGAGGAGAATCTCTCCATCCATCTCTCCATCCACCTCTCTCTCACTCCCTCTGTCTCTGCCGTTACATCACCAAATATTTATGGAACATGTGCCAGGTGTGTGTTAGGCCCTGGAAATATGGCAGAGAATATGACTACACAGGTGCCTGTTCTCAAAGACCTGATAAAATTCTAGAGTTAAGATAAAAAATCAGCTAAATAATAATAATAAAAAAACCCAGATAATGACAAGGGCTTTAATGAGAATAAACAGGAGAATTTGGTGGAGACTGAGAAGTTGCCTGATTTTTCAGATTAATTTTTTTAAAGATTTTATTTATTTGAGAGAGAGAATGAGATAGAGAGAGCGAGCACGAGAGGGGGGGAGCGTCAGAGGGAGAAGCAGACTCCCCGCTGAGCAGGGAGCTCGATGCGGGACTCGATCCCGGGACTCCAGGATCATGATCTGAGCCAAAAGCAGTCGCTCAACCAACTGAGCCACCCAGGCGCCCCCAGATTAATTTTTTAATAGAGAATGCAAATACACGATGCAGACCTAAAAATATACATTTAATTTCTATTTTCATCAAGACGATTCATGAACATAGTTTGAGCTTCCAAATAACGCAGGGAAGTGAGGAAAAGAGGTGCTTGTGCTTGTTGCAGTTGCTTCAGATTACCAAAGCAATTTTACATGTTCTCTTATTTGCTCCTCACAGCAACCCCGTGACTGAGGAATGAGCAGCCCCGTTTCCCAGATAAGGAAACTGAGGCTCAGGTTAGATAGATTTTATAAAGTCACCTTCTTAGGATATACTGGGGCTGAATCCCTCAGGCCTCGGCTTTTTATATGGCTTACTTAAGCCAACTGTAGACCCAATGAATAATCCCAAGGAAATCATCTCGGATGCATACAGAGATTCAGTTCCAAGGATGTTCATCACGGTGTTATTTATAATATCAGTAAATGGAAAAGAACCCAAATTTCCACCAACAGGGAACTGGTTAGATAAACCGAGGTACCGGGGAATACTATGTATAATCCTGAAATCAATTGATTGATCTATTTATCTATCTATCTAGCATCTATCTTCTTTCTATATATCCTGAAAGCAATACAAATCTTTATTGGAGCTCCTCAGAGAACATCAAAGAGGACTCAATTTTGTAATCCTTAGCAACCCTCAAAAAGTCCTCTTCCCCCATTTTTATTTTCTTGCGTCCTTCTAGTTTTCCTGATATGTAGCTCTGAACTCCCTTTCCACTGACACTCAGCCACCTCAGGATCTTGCCTCTCCTCCCCATTTCCTTTCACCTTTATTCTTTTTCTCTTACAAGATGAGAATCCCCTGTTCTCATTCATCCAGTTCTTTTTATACCCAATTTTGCACCATAAAAGCTCAGGAACCCAGGTGGTTACCACAAAATCCTTTCTACTGGTGTGGGAGGAAAAGAGGGAATGCTAAATAGGAAACCACAGAATTATCATTAGCAGGTGGAAGAGGGTTAAAAGATGTAAACAGTCAAATATTAACGTATTTTTCCTCCATCACACTTAAATCTTTAAAGCTGTGTTATTTTTGGACAGAGCACCTTTCAGAACATTTGTGTCCACCGGCAGGCCCACAGCTGTGTAGGGGAGTGTCAAGAATCCTTGCGGATTGTGAAGGTCCTCGGGATGGATGTGTGCGAACTAGGAAAAGAATTCTGGAAAAATCGAAAGGCAGTTTCCCAACCATGGCCACTGGCTTCCAGAGAGGCAGAAAAAACACACCCCTCCTCTGTTCCCTCCTCTGAATAATTGGAACTGAAGCAATGTTCCGGTTTGGGCCTTTAGATGAATGAAAATAAATCATTTTCCTTTGGCCCCTGCTCTGGGAGGGAGGGCCTTCACAATCTTGTCTCTATTCAGAGTCGGTTTAACACGGTATTGACGTGCCTACATAGAAGGAAGTGACCAAAGACAGATGCACTCCAGCAAGCCCCCGGAAAGGTGGGGTCAGTATCTCAAGCAGCCACTGGAAAGGGGTGTTCAGTGGGGTCACCCACATCTGTGCGAAAGGCCTGCAAAGTGAAATTCTGAGATGTGTTACTGCTGGGAGCTTCCAAGCTTTCTTCTCCTGGAGTCTAAACTCCTGTCTCTGGGGTGATGGGGTGTGGATTTCATGTGGCTTGGCTGGGCTGATCCCCACTATGGCCGGCCACAACTATGGACATGTAGCCATATGGACTTAATCAGAATATCTCCTCCTTTTGACCAGAGTGATTGGTTCGATGGGGACTTCATGAGCCAGGCTGGCCAACCAGAGCCCTTCCTAGGATTTTTCTAACGGAGTTCTTGGGAAAGACGGGTTTCCCACTGAGACAGCTTTAACAGGACAGTGTGAATCCAGCATTGCCAATGGTTGTCTCTCATCACATCATGAGAGCCAAACACAGAAGAGAGACAAAGACTCAGAGTTTCCAACTCCAACTGAGTCCCAAAGGTTAGTCTGGAATTTCCAATTTCATGAGCCAGTATATTTCAATTTTTGTTGAAGTTATTTTGGCTTGTCTCTCTATCACTTGCAAAGCAAAAGAATCCTGGCTGATTATAGGTCCAATATGCAAAAGGTTATAGCATTTTCTGAGGCCCCTCTGCTCTATAATCTCAGTCTCCACCTGCTTGGCATTCAGTTCAATTCAATTCAGTTTCATTCCATTTAATCCCATTTGATTCCATTGACTCTATTCAGGTAGATTCAGTCCAACTCAATTCACCCACCTGGGGTTTTTTTTAAGATTTTATTTTTTTAAGTAATCTCAACACCCAATGTGAGGCTCGAATCCACAACCCCCGAGATCAAGAGCTGCATGCTCCACCAACTGAGCCAGTCAGGTGCCCCTCATCCAACTTGTTTTAAGCAGCTACTATGTCCTGGAGATTTTACTGGATTCTAGGGATTCATAGATGAATAAGTGCCCATCTTTACGCTTAAGGAGTTGAAAGTGATTTATAAACAGTCAATGTGAGGGGTGGCCTGGCTGGCTCAGGCCATAGAGTGTGCAATTCTGGATCTTGGGGTTATGAGTTCAAGCCCTATGTTAGGTGTAGAGATTACTCTTAAAAAAATAAACAGTCAATGTGATAAATATTCTTATGTTCCGAGCACAGTGGAACCAGAGAGAAACACTGATTCTTACCATTCAGATGTTATTAATTAATTAATTAATTGATTGATTGATTATTTTACTATGATGGGAGCCAGTGCCATTTAGTACCCAAGAGCAAGGACTTTACGGGACCGACTCATTTCCTACTGTTTGGTAGCGAGGTGACATTCAGTTAAGAGGCTTCATTTCCTGAGCCTTACTTTCTTCATCTGCAAAATGGGGATGGTAATAGCATCTATGTCGATCTGTTGTGGAAAGTCGATGGAAGAACGAACGGGTCAAGCACCCAACATGCACGAAGTACTCCGTACATGATCATGACCTCCATTCTCTCCTCTGCCTGTGGGGAGCTCTGGGTGGGTGGGGGTGGCAGAGAGCAGGACTTGGGGGGAGGGGGTGGTCAGCAGCAGGATTCTCTCTACACTCTCCTTAGACACCAAAGTCCTAGGGCCTGGCACATAAAAGGCACTTAAAACAAATGTAATACAAGTGTGTGGAATGAAAAGTGAAGAATTGTTGGTAGACGGGCAAGATGAAGGGCAGAGAGAGGTCCAAGCCCTCAGCAGCGGGCTCAGTGTTAATGCCAGAATTTCTCTCTGGGAGGGGCTTAGGGGTGCAGTTTTCCTGAAACCACGGGCCGGGGGCTTGACTTGAAGCCGCAGGATAAGCAAAGCCCTTTACCTAAGATTCAGAAATGGAGGCAGGTGATGGAGATTATGAAAGGGAGACGTGTTTAAATCCACTGGGGAGGGTCACTCTATCCCTCCCCAGAACTCAGAGACCCTCTGGTCACTCAGCCTCCTCCTTGGGACAAGAGACAAAGAGCTAGGAGGGGAGCTCAGAGTCAGTAACCCAATGCAGCGACCTCATTTTCTAGAAGTGGAAACCAAAGCACAGAGAAACCTGTCCCTGGTGAGTGACCCATCAGGTTCATGACAGAGTCCAGCAGGAACCCATTTATCCTGTCACTCATTCAGGTGCGCATTCTACCCTACCTCCACTCTTGGAGATTCTCACGAGGTCAGAGCTGGGGTGGCATGGGGTAGGGGGACAGCCTGAGCATGTCCTATCCCTCTGCTAGGCCTTTCCTTCACACCCCACGAGGCTTTCCTCACCCTACCTCTCCATCCCCCTCATCTCAAGGGGCAACTCTTTGGGTCTCACTTCTGAATGGTCTAGGGGCCATTGATAATTTCCTGCCTCTCCCTCCAACACCTCTTGGAACCAGTCCTGCCTCCTTCAATCCAGCCCCTATGAGAAGCGACAAAAACTCAAGTTTTTGCAGGGGCCAGGGGCATAGCAGATGGGAGGGCCAGGCACAGGACAGTAGGGACCGGTGGGGACTGTGACACATTGGAGAGTCCATGCCCACCTAAAGGCGGCAGGCCCTGCTGCAGGAGCAAAGTGGGCTGGGTGTGGCCAGATCTTGCATTTTCCGGGAGAAGCCAGAAATGGAGATTTTGTGTATCATTTTTTTTTTTTCTGTCTAGACAAATACATCTGCTGGGGAATTCGGTCCTCCATTTACAACTCGAAGTACTATGTACGGCCTATAGTCCCCCCCAGGCCTCGGAGGGTCCAGATCAGCCCCACGGACAGAATGGAGTAAAATGGAGTCAATTGGGGGCTTTGGCATTAAATCGGCAGCTGAGGGAAGAGGCCTTGGCAAAGTTGCTGAGTTTCTGAAATCCCAGGCCCTCTGTGGCAGGATTTTTTTCTGCCACACAGAACAACCTACTGCCAGGCTCCTGGATGCTGAGAGCCCAAGAAGTGGAATTTACTTTGAAATGTAAATCACGGGGAAAAAGTGATATTGATGTTGCCGACTAATTAAGGGCTGGCCTGGTTTAAACTTTGGAGGGCTCCTGCCTGTCTCCAGCCTTGGAGGGAGCCCCGGAGGATGTGATTTTTATTAAATCGGAGAGATGAATCAAATGGTCTAAGTAGACAGGGAGGCAGAGGGGGGACTCATAGTGGTGTGGAGACTCATGAGTTCTTCACAACTCACTTACAGAGACAGCAGGGACACGGGTCTCGGAACATTAGCCCCAGAGCCATCTGCCTTCCAGGGTCACTGATCACGGAGAGGGGATGGAGTCGTGGGTCGGGCGACAGGGCCTGGCTTTATTGGAACTGAAAACAATGCAAGGTGGCTGATTGGAGTGGTCAGCTGTGATTTACGGGAGGCCTCATTTGCAGATTCTCTCTGCGGGGCCTGAGTTAGCTTGGAGACCTTCCAGAATTAGTAGCTGCCAAGACAGGGGCATTCACAGCCTCTCAAGGTCAGCGCCGTGGGGGCAGGAAAACAGGGGCTCAGGGCTGCCTCCCTACTGCCCCGGGGTTCTCTAATGACGGCTGATGCTTACTGCAGACTGGGAAGATGATGCTGTCATTATTTTCATTTCACAGAGGAAGAAACAGAGCTGGAGAGGGCCATGCAGCAAGCGAGCGGCAGAGCTGGGATTCGGACCTATCTAGTCTGACTCTAGGGTTCAAGGTCTTAGCCCCTCGACTCTGTAACCCCTTGCTCTCTGCTCAGTGCCTGGCCCATGAGCGATGCTTGATATGTTCATTTGCTCACTCGCTCACTCACTCACTAATGCATTCATGCATTTGCCAGCTTGTAGTAAATGCTCCCATTTGGTATTGTATTGGGGCCCACAAGACCTCGGCCAGGAAACACCATTCCCCTTTTACAGATGGGGATGTGGAGCTTGCAGCCTGTTAACTGACCTGTAGGCACCGGGGGCGGGACTCACCCCTCAGTCTCCTGACCCAGATTCTAGTATTTCTACTACTCTAGAGCTTTGCATTAAAATCGAGCTTCCTTGAAGGCAGGCAAGGGACGTTATACTGAGTTTTCACTCCTCAGGGTGCCCAGCGCAAAGCTGAGCATGCTCCCTCACTCATTCCTTCAAGAGGTGTATGCCCAGAATGCCTTTCACGGCTATGCTGGGGGCTAGGGGCCCAGTAGACATGGTCCTCTCCTTGGGAGCCCATGTCTTGGGGGAATCACGGGCCGGTAAACAAGACAATAACCATAGCAAGGGATGGAGGTCGGCAGGGGCTCTAAGACCCCAGAGAAGGGGCTTTTAAATTAGTGATTCTGCCTCTCACACCTAATGAGGACTGAATCAGGCCAACCGGAACCTGGGGTACAGGGGTGGGGGCTGAAAGTCAGAGAAATCCCTCTGGTGTATTAGGGTATTTACAGAGTCACTCTTTGGATCCAGACAAGCTTGAGTCAGGATCCTATCTACTTGATTTAATCGCCCTGCGTCCTCAGGAGTCACCTCACCCCAGTCAGCTGGTTTCCTCCAGGTCATACACAAAGGATGGAGGCTGGCGTGTCAGAAGAACTCTAGAACCCTAGCTATTTTTACTGTTATGGTCACCACCATAGGTGACATAGTCTATGGCTATCCGTAGACTCGGAAGGCTGCCAACCCACACGGGCAGGTCTCAGCCTCTCTTCTTTCCTTACCCCCCAGCTTTCTTCCCTCCACCACTGAGCACGGACTGAGCCCAGAGACACAGCTCTGCGTCTGGTGCCAGCTGGGGGCCGGTGGGGGCCAGACAGAGAGCAAGCCGAGGGTCTTGGCCTTGGCAACCTTCCATTAGATTTTTTTTAATGTTTTTTTTTAAGATTTTATTTATTTATTTGAGAGAGAGAATGAGATAGAGAGAGAGCATGGCGGGGGGGGGGTGTCCAAAGGAGAAGCAGACTCCCCGCCGAGCAGGGAGCTCGATGCGGGACTCGATCCCGGGACTCCAGGATCATGACCTGAGCCGAAGGCAGTTGCTTAACCAACGGAGCCACCCAGGTGCCCCTTCCGTTAGATTTTGCCTGAATGATTTCTGGGCCTAGCACAAAGCCAGCCTGAGCCGGTGTGTGTTGCTGAAAGGAAAATCTGAAACAAATGAAACATTGTTTTTTAAAATGGCAAAGGGGGTCTCTGACCCTATGGTAAAGTGAGTGGTTCAGATTCTAGAATACAGCCGATGTGTGCCTATTAGCAGCCCCCAGGGAACCGTGCTCCCAGTAGTTATGCCCTTGTGTTGTTCTCTGCCATTGAATCTGGCTGGCCCCGGGGCTCCTTTACCCAATAGCCTGTGGCAGAGGTGAGGCTGTGCCGTTTCCAGGTGTAAGTCTTAACCAAAAGAGAGTTGCCGAACCCTGGCTGGAGACCAGTGCCGGCCTGAAGCTCTTCCCTGGGCCTTGATGGCCCTTAGATTAGCGGGTGTTGGGTGTTCCAGACCAATTATCACCGAAGAGAGACTTCTACTTGACTCAATCAGGGAGATGAAAGGGAATTAATTGAAAAGGGAATGATTTGCTCACCATGGTTTGAGACCCCAAAGGGAATGGCTTCTTCTCAGTATTAGTTACGCCCTGCTCCCGAGCCACCTGGCCGTGCGCACTGCATTCTGAGAAATGCCGGCTCGGGTGACCCATGGTTTCCTGTAAATTCTGTCCACTCACGGGGTGTGGCGCCCCTTCTGTCGCAGCTCCCTCATGTCCCTGACTCCCAGGGCCCTGAGAAGGACACCGTCTGTCCGTCATCCGAGCTTTCCATCTGGAATTCCATGCCCTCTGCGGGGCCGTCTGGTCAGGTGGTAGAGAACAGTATTTATGGCTCAGCGGCCAGATGGAGCTGGAATGTTCTGGAGCAGAATGTGGTGATGAGTGAAAAGTCAGTGGTTCTCAGGCCGGAGTCAGTCAAGTACGGTACAACTGCAGGTTTTGCTCTTATCTCAGAAGGGATATGTTTTCAGTTTTGTGCTAATCACCTCCGTTTCCTGTGAATGCACCCCCTGGCTTCTGCAGGCAGGAAGATGGAGGCCCTAGAGTGGGGGCACGCTCAGGACCCTTTCAGTCCAGGGACACCACCAACTACGACCCTGGGCAAAGGACAGGGGCATTTTGGGTTATGTGGGCCCTTCCTTCCTCACCACCAGTTTCTGACCATTTTCTCTAGCAATTACATACAGGGCATTAATAATGACGCTGACGGTTCCCTGTCTTCCTACTGCTTGGGCCAGAGACCTTTTTAGATCTCAGCAGTCTGAGAGATATTAACTCCAACTGGAAACCTAATCACAAGTCACAGAAAGACTGACTTTTCAGGGCCGTTGGGGACGTGCTAGGGGTCTGGCTCGGGCCGAAGCGTGTCTGTTTCCAGCTCAAATTCCCGGACACCCCCTCCCGTTGGTCATGCCTGGGATTGATTTGTAACTTATTTTCCTGTAAACAGAATGATTTCCTGTAAACATGGATTTGAATGTGATCGACAAGGATGGGTTGGGCCTGAGCCTAGCCTGTGACCCCTGTCATCACTCTGGGAGAGAACTCGCCCTCAGGGACGAGATGGCCTGGCACGATGACACAATGCCAACAGCAGAGGCTGAGTCGTCCTAGGGACAGAGGGATTCCGAGTGGAAAGATTATGGTATTATGAGCGTCACTCAAAAGCATCCCCGGCCCAGGCCAGCCTTCCGGATGCGTGTGTCACAGGGCAAAGCAAGGGAGAAGCTTCTTGAAGCTTGAGAGCCGAGCAGCCGTGCTGAGATGCCTCTGATATGGTGTACCGCAAGGGGGAGAAAACCCCTCATGCCTTGCTCTTCATCCTGGGTGACATCAACAGGGGAATTTCAGCTCATGAGAATGGGCTCTTGGTGGGGCAGTGGGGGAGACGCTGAGGACGGTGCCTGGGAAAGATGGGGGCAGGGGGATAGTGCCTGGTCCCATCTATGCCCCGTGGAGCCATGCGGGGAAAGTGTCACCCCGGAAGGAAACTCAGGCACAGGACTATCCCACACAGTCACTCTGGAGGGGCTGCGGGGAAAGCCCAGTGACCTGGATATTTGAACTAAGTTCAAAGGAGAAGAAAAAAGAAAAATGAAGAAGCCCTTTGAAGAACGCATATGTGTTTGCAGATCAGGAAGCAGGGTGGGTCGCTCATTGTCATGGGACCACAGGGGTAGCCAGAGAGAAGCACATCAAAGGACCCCAGAGAAGCCAAGAAAAGGCACTTACCTGCAGGGAGTAGCCAATTAAGAGGGATTTTTTTTTTTTAATTAAAACAAAAATTTTTTTTAAGCCAGCAAGTTGAGGCCCAGTGAGCAATCCACGTCCATCTGCCTGGAGTTGTCCCAGACCACAAGGTAGAGAGAAAGAGACCGGCTTAGAGGGTTCCTTGGTGGACTGGCTCCAGGTGTGAGCCGTCCTTCAAAGTCAGGGTTGGGCGCAGTTACCTGGCCCTCAGGTAGTTACACCTGGTGAGCAGCCTAGAGAGCATTGCTTCCCCAAGAATGAGGACTCCTTAGTAAGAAAGGGGCTTCCCATTTAGAGATCTAGAATTCAGAGGAGGAACGCAGCTTATATATAGCTGGACACGACAGACCAAAGTTCACAGTTGAAAGGGAAAATCTTGCACCGGTAATTGGGCGCCCCGACCTAGTCCAAGCAGGGGAAATGGTATCTACCCTCTAAAGGGCCGGATGAGCATAAGGTACTCAGGAGGAAATCCCACAAGGAGGGGGTGTAGCTTGTTAGATCCTCGTTCAGCAAATATTTGCCCCCCTGCCCACCTGTGAGGAGCGTCGTGCGCCCCACCCCTGGCCTCGGTCCGGCCACGTGGTTCGCCGTGGCCAATAGGACGTTAGAGGACCGGAGGCAAACAGACTTGAAATGCATCCGTGCAGTTTGCCCTCTCGCGCTCCCGCCTGTAGGTGAGTGCAGCGTGCCTCTCGAGTGGGACGGCTAAACCACGCAGGATGAGGCCCTCGCGGAGCAGACGTGGGTCCAACCTGACCTGAGCCAAACCCTGCTGAGCCCAGCCCCAGGCGGCCAAACCCCAGGTGACTCCCCGACGTGTGAGTGAAAAATAGAGGCTGAGGTGGTGGGCCGGGAACGTTGTCGTCTTCAGGCCCCAAATACCCGGAACCCTTTCAAACCCCTGCCCTGCCGCGAAGAATGTAGATGGTGCTCTTATCTCAACCCTCTCCCGCGGGCGTCATGGGGAAGAGTCGTCGCTGCCCGCTTCGCATCCTCTTTCTAGCTTTGTGTCTTTGAGCTTTGATTCCTTATCTGTAAAATGGAACTTAGGATTAGCTACTTCAAGGCGTATGAGTTGGGTTTTTTTAATTTTTTTTATTTTTTTAAATATTTATTTATTTATTTGAGAGAGAGAATGAGATAGAGAGAGCACATGAGAGGGGGGAGGGTCAGAGGGAGAAGCAGACTCCTTGCTCAGCAGGGAGCCCGATGCGGGACTTGATCCCGGGACTCCAGGATCATGACCTGAGCCGAAGGCAGTCGCTTAACCAACTGAGCCGCCCAGGCACCCGAGTTGGGTTTTTTTTTTTTAAGATTTATTTATTTTTGAGAGAGTGAGCATGTGAGAGCATGTGCAGGAGTTGGGTTTTTTTTAAAGATTTATTTATTTTTGAGAGAGTGAGCATGTGAGAGCATGTGCAGGTTGCGGGGGAGAGAGAATCTGAAGCAGACTCCCTGCTGACCGTGGAGCCCGACTTGGGGCTCAGTCCCAGGACCCTGAGATCTGACCTGAGCCAAAACCAAGAGTCGGACGCTCAACCAACTGAACCACCCAGGCGCCCCAAGGGGTATGAGTTTTAAATGAGGTAATGCTTATAAAATATGTTGGACATGATCTGTCACATAATCAATAAATTTTCCACAAGTAGGTGTTGATAATTATCCTTTGTCATGGTTGGAATTCGGTGCTCCAGACCCATTACTTTTGGATTTTACCTTAGGGCCCAGTTAGACTTGGGAGCTGGAATGCCTCCATTCACGTCCCCCTCACTGGCGAGCCCGGCCTACGGCCTCAGCCTCTGTTTCTGGCAGAAGCACACAGTTCTGAAATGCACACATTTTGATTTCCCGCCGGAGAGGCCTCAGCAGATTCTGGGAGGTTGATGTCGAGCATTGAGAAGGAGGGCATGAATCATGTCTTTCCAGGGAGGTTAAAAATCCAGACCCTGGGCCGTTGCCAAAGATCACAGAGAGTGGGGTCAGGTTCTAAGTGTCTTATAAAGCTGGATTCTTTCCTTAATGCGACAAGTCTGAATCCTGTAGGATTCGGTGAGTCAGCCAGGTTTGTAAACACAGGCTTGTGTAGCTAGAAGGTGCTGTCCTCAGTCTGGGTCAGAGGAGAAGGCGCACCCACTCCACTTCTCTTGCTTCAGCCTCTGTGAGGGAGCCCAGGGGGCCTTGGCTCTCTCTAATGTGAGAAGGTGCTGGAGGTTCTATTGGGATCTACCCTCTGTGATTGAAGGGGTGTTTAAGAAGGACTGTGCCAGAGGAGCTCCTGGGGGGCTCAGTCGGTTAAGCGTCGGACTCTTGATTTCAGCTCAGGTCATGATCCCGGGGTTGTGAGATTGAGCCCCATGTTGGGCTCCACACTCATCAGGGAGTCTGCCTGAGGTTCTCTCTCGCCCTCTCCCTCTGCCCCTCCCCCTCCCTGTGCTCACACACACTCTCTCTCTCTCTCAAATAAAAAATAAATCTTAAAAAAAAAAGACTGCCAGAATCACAAAATTGTCCCAGAGAGTATAACTGAGAAAGATATGAATTTTATCTTTATACATACTATAGTTCATTGGTTCTAATATGCACATTTTCTCCCCCGTTTTAACATCTCTGAAATCGGGATGTTTCTTAACCATCGACTGACATGAAAATGTCGTGTCATAGGGTGGTTGGCCCCCTGGTCTCCTTGCCAGTGGTTCATGAAATAACACGTCTTATACCAGTGGCACTGTAGATTTGGTGAAATGTAGTCCTTTAGCTGCTCATATTTATATGGATTTACGCTGTTCTAAATCCTCTGATTAGTGCTTTACATGGATGAGCTCCTGAGTAAGACTCTGAAGTGATCCTCATTTTGCAGCTGAGTATACCAAGGTCACAAAGGTGAAGTCACTTGCCTCGGGCCACACAGCAAGGGAAAGTTCCCTGCCTTGCTCTTTATCCTCCTGCCTAAACTCGTCTCTGATCTACCCTCTCTGAACATTTCAGTTTGTCGATAAATTAGATCAGGGTTTCTTTTGAAGACCTGCCTACCTGTCTATCCACCTCTCTCTCTTTTTTTTTTTTTTCCACCTCTCTATCTGTTAAATCTGTTTTCTCCTCCCTTTCTCCCTCTCCCTCTTTCCCACCCTCTGTCCCTCCGCCTTCCCTCTCCCTAGCTTTCCTTCTTCCCTTTCTCTCTCCTTCCACAAATGTATGCACATCTCAGGCATCCTTGAGTAGCTGCTCCCCAAATCTTTCTCTTGATCTCTAACACGCCTGAGAAATCGACTTCACTCACTCGATCAAAATGTATTTATTGAATATCCACTATTACCGAGGCTCTGGGGAAATTATTCTGTGCAAATGAGAGATGAATAAATCTGTTTCCTGATCTCGTGGTGTTTACAATATCAGATTATGTAAAACTTTTGCTTTTTGTAGGCCAATTAAAACCCCATTTCAAAAGCACTAGGAAAATCTGTTGATCAAAAAGTGGTGGATTACCAAAGATACAAATGTAGGGACCCGAAGGGGTACGTGTACCCCAATGTTTATAGCAGCAATGTCCACAATAGCCAAACTGTGGAAAGAGCCAAGATGCCCATCGACAGATGAATGGCTAAAGACGATGTGGTGTATATACACAATGGAATATTATGCAGCCATCAAAAGGAATGAGATCTTGCCATTTGCAACGACGTGGATGGAACTGGAGGGTGTTATGCTGAGTGAAATAAGTCAATCAGAGAAAGACATGTATCACATGACCTCACTGATATGAGGAATTCTTAATCTCAGGAAAGAAACAGTGTTACTGGAGTGGTCGGGGGTGGGAGGGATGGGGTGGCTGGGTGATAGACATTGGGGAGGGTATGTGCTACGGTGAGCGCTGTGAATTGTGCAAGACTGTTGAATCACAGTTCTGTACTTCTGAAACAAATAACGCAACATATTTTAAGAAAAAAGAAAAAGAAGGAGATAACAGGAGAGGAAGAAAAGGGGAGTATGTCAGAGGGGGAGACGAACCATGAGAGATGATGGACTCTGAAAAACAAACTGAGGGTTCTAGAGGGGAGGAGGGTAGGGGGATGGGTTAGCCTGGTGATGGGTATTGAGGAGGGCACGTTCTGCATGGAGCACTGGGTGTTATGCACAAACAATGAATCATGGAACACTGCACCAAAAACTAATGATGTAATATATGGTGATTAACATAACAATAAAAAAATTAAAAAAAAAGTGGTGGATTACACCCTTCTACCTTCATGGATATAACAGAATGCCCTACCTGATGCCCACGAAGGTATTAAAAAACAAGACAAAACAAAAAACCCTACTGGGACTAGCAGAGGCTGGAAAAACTCATTTCATGGCTGGAAAAAATCTTCTGCTTGGCAAATGGTGGGGATTTAAATGCCCTTTGGGGCAAGCTGTTCCTCTGTTCTGGAAACACCACCTGAACAGGCCCTTCAGCTACATAAGAGCAAAGCAAGTGGATGCCAATTGTTCCAGGGAAAGCTGTGAATTAGCTGTTATCCTGAACACAGATGGTTAGGCTGAGCTCCTCCTAACTCTCTGGAGACTTTGTTTCATTTAGGGCGGTTTGGGGGATTTTTTTTCCCCCCCTGTGTGCTGTTTAGCCAGCAGGTGCGGGAGGCCTGGATCCCACTACAGGCCTTCAGGGCTTGCTGTGTGCTGGTGATGAGCGCTGCTGATGGGGAGCCGGGGCAAAAGTCCTGGTGGCCAAGGGAAGGATGAGAAGGTCCAGCTTCCAAAAGAACCTGGTCCAGCTCAGGGGAGTCCAACCTAGACTCTGTGGTGAGGCATACAGATGGTGTAGTCAAAAATATACAAACGCAGGGCGCCTGGGTGGCTCAGTCAGTTAAGCATCTTACTCTTGACCTCAGCTCAGGTCTCGATCTCGGGGTTGTACATTCAAGCCCTGCGTTGGGCTCCATGCTGGGCGCGGAGCCTTCTTAAAAAAATAAAAATAATAATTTAAAATTTAAAAAAATACAAATGCAAGAATTTACCAAAGATTACAAAACTGAGTCTATTAACCTGTCATGCAAAAGAATGCCAGTGAGGAATTTCGCTGAGCAGATTATGCACAGAGGGGATGAAGTCAGGAGCGTTAGGTGCTAGAAAGAGATTTTCATGGTGCTATAGGCTAATTATGGATTGGAAGCTAGCCTGTGGACAGGGCGGATGGGTCCCTCAGTCTGTACACAGATCCAGTGGACAGGAAAGAGGCTCCAGTTACTTCCGGTGAGGCCTGGTGCTCAGGGTCACTAAGAGCTTGTGGTCCTTTATCAGCTTCAGTTGGGTGCAACCATTTGCGATGATGGGACAGGACAGATAGTCTGGCTATGTAATACCAGTTTAGGTTAGTGCTGATCTAAGTGGAAACTTTCTTACAGTGCTATTGAAGACTGAGTTACTCAGATTTTGGGAAAGGTACTGATGCTGGGTGATTTTATTCTGATGCCATTGCCTTGCGTTGGGGCCAAAGGGCCAGGCCTCCCCTTTTTGGTCCCCAGTGGGGCTTCTCAAAGAGGGACAATTCTGAGACCAAATTTACAAATGGACAATGGCCAGAGCATATATAAAAACAAAACTCTGACTCACAAGCTCACCAGCCCCAGGACACAACCTTGGCAGCAATTAGCCCTGCGTGGTAAGGACTTGATCAAGAACTGCCAGTCTAAAAAAAAAAAAAAAAAATGGCCAGCTTCCCTAATTTTGCCCCTACTTGCAAATGAGGACAAACCAGAGAAAGGAAAGCAAACTTCGTAACCCTAACCAATCATGTAGAATGCCCTTTCCTAGTTAGCCTGCCTCCAGTTTCCTGGGCCAACAGCCTCTACTCAGGGCATACCTGAGGCCATCCCTTGTTTCCATTATAAATAGCTTTCCCACTTGTCTGCCTTGCCTTTGAGTTTCTGCCAAATGCAAGTGATTGTGGCCAACTCCTTTGCTTTATGGCCAATTCTGAATAAATAGCTTTTGCTTATTCTGATTTGGGTGGTCTTCATTTCTTGCCACAATTCCAGGCCTGTCAGGTTGCAGACAGGAAAGGGGGCATTTTAGACAAGGGGAGCTCCACCCAGGAGTGCAGACGTGGTCTCAGGCACCCCTGGCGGGCGGGATCAGCTGCCTCTGGTGCTTGGAGGCAGGACAGGCAAGGGGCAGCTGGTGAAGGGCCCATAGGATGGGCTTGGAGCCTGAGGGAAGCCCCTCTAGCAGGAGAAATAAATTGCATCCTTGGTTGTAAATCCCTCTTGGACGTTCAGCAACTTCTTGGCAAACTTGGCTATGCCATGGGACTTAAAGTAAGGATTTGCTCCCAGAAGGGGACAGACGAATAAAGGGCAAGGTAGAGGTCACAGTGGGAATTGCAAAAGCCCAGAACACCAAGAGGCATCCCGGCAGTGGCAGAGCCCCAGATCACCTCCCCTGGCACTACGGGGCTCTACCCTCACCAGGATTAAAGGCGGAGCACCCCGTAGCCTTTTGTGATGATGGATGATGCTTTCCCTCTTCCTTGACAGGCACCAGCTATGGTGTGGTCACCCTTCAGAAACCTCAGAGATGTTTGGGGGGAAAAGAAAGCTCTTAAAAAGACTATAATTCTTGCCAGCAGTACATTTGTTTATAAAAGGGGGGCAATGTATGGGTGCCTGGGTGGCTAGTCAGTTGAGAGGCTGATTCTTGATTTCGGCTCAGGTCATGATTTTGGGGTCCTGGGATTGAGCCCTGCATCAGGCTCTGCTCTTGATGAGAAGCCTATTTGGGGATTTTCTCTCTCCCTCTTCCTTGGCCCCCCACCCCGTTCTCATGCTCTCTCTCTCTAAAATACATAAATAAATTTTTATTTTTTAAAGGGGACAATGTCAATAACCAACAGGAGGAGGTGGTTAAATCAGCCATCCAATGGACTATTACACAGTGGTTAAAAATAATGGCAGTCTATTTGAAACTATACACCGAGGAGAAAAAAGTGGGCCAAAAAGTTGATACAATACAATGCCATTTTTGTGATGAAAACCAGCTACACGGATAGAAAAAGGACCATGAAATTATTGACAAAAATGTTCAGAGTTGTAACCTCTGTATGGGAGCCTGGGTGACTTTTACTTTCTTCTATTTGTTTATTGGCATTTCCCGAAGTTGCCATCCTAAGTACAAATTCTAGATTTACACTGGAAAAAATGTTATTTTGCATGCTGTTTTACCAATGGAGCTGCTTTGGCTCTGAGTGTGGGACTCCACACTCCTCCTGATGCTCCCACGTGCTCCTCCCTGGGGTCTGCCTGGCTGGCAAAAATTCCAGGAAATAAACCCAAAATGCAGCTTAAGGAGATCTGTTCAGGAACAAGCAGGGAGGGGAGCCAAATTCTTCATCCAGTCCCTCAGCCAGCCATGTCCTTGGAAGAATAAAGAAGCAACACTTTCAGAAAGGAAGGATTTGGCGCTCTGGTGGGAGAAAGTTGATCAGAGAAGCAGGGTGGGGTATGGGGGCGTGCTGACACAGGCGGGGGGGGTGGGCTTTACCTTCCCATCATCAAAAGGCCACACCCTGAGTTGTAACATTCTCCTTGGCTACGAACAGTTGACATTTTCTCCATCCTATGTAGGGTGTGGATAAAAGCATCTTTACACAATTTGGCTATTTTAATGGATCTATAATTTATTTTTTTATTATTTGTGGGGGAGGGGCAGAAGGAGAGAGAAACTTAAGCAGACTCTGTGCTGAGCGTGGAGTCTGACGCAGGGTTCTGTCTTAAGACCCTGAGATCATGACCTGAGCCAAAACCAAGAGTCGGACCCTCCATTGACTGCACCACCCAGATGCCCCGGATCTATAATTTAAAACTGAAGTAAGAACTGTGTACTTGAAGCCTGCCCCCGCACTGAAATTCTGAGGCTGTCACTGCAGACTTCAGAGTGTGGGGCAGCTCTCTTTTCATGAACAAGGAGCACAGCAGCTGATGATGGCCAGCCCACAAATCTCAGGAGGCTGAGCTGCCCTGGCTTATACCAGCATGACCACTGCCTCCAGCCAAGCATGGCTAAATTTCTTCTTGCCACTCTCAGCACAAAAGGTGCTATGAGAGTATATAGTGAGGGAAATCCAGTATAATTATGAGTTCTTATTTATTTATTTACATTGGGCCTTGGTCCCTATAAGAATGAAACTTTTGGGGTAATTCATCTACTCATCCATCCATCCATCCATCCACTCATCTACCCATCCACCCACCCATGTATTCATGTATCATCCATCCTTCCTACCTTCCTTCCTTCCACTCATCCACCCACCCACCAATCCATCCATGCACCCATCCACTCATCCAAATCTGTATGGAGCACTTACTATGTGCCAGGCATTCTCCAAAATGGTTGCTGTCCCCAAGTAGCCCAAAGTATAGAGGGAAAGAAAGACAAGTAAGTTGCTAATCATCACAGAACAGGATACTCTCGTTCATTGCTGTGGAGTTTAAATAGGCACAAGCCCTATGTAGGGCAGGTTGGCAGCATTATAACTGCAAATTCCCTTTGAGCCCGCAATTCCACTTTTAGAAAGTTAACCTGCAGGTGTAATCATCCATGTAGAAAATGACTCGTGTACTGAGTTATTCACTTCAGCCTCAGCATCACTGGTAATAGCAAAAGTTTGGACATCACCCAAACGACCAAGGAGAGGGGACTTATGAGACATATGACAGCATATCTACACAAGAATATCACATAACTCTTCACGTACTGGTAGGGGAAGATCACTAAGATTTGTCAGGTTAAAGAAGGATATGGAACAGTGTATGTGTTATTTTACCACCTGTACTGAGACAATAACACATATGTATATAACATTTGTCTGCAGACTATCCCAATGCACACAGAGGCTTTTTCTAGAGGTTTTAACACCTTGAAGTGACTCTCAATGAATGAAAGATGGGCACTGGTGGATAAATACCTCCACTCCCTCGTCCCTCAGTGGAAACAACGGAGAGATGTGGATTGAGCCTCAGTTACTCACAGTCGTGACCTGCTCATTCACACACCCTTAGATTTCCTCCATTCCCCATCTCGTTTCCCCACTTTTTTACTATGCTGCCTGGGATAATCTCCCAAATAAACTACTTGCACCCAGAGTTTACCTTGAGGTCTGTTTTGGAGAAAAGGCAAACTGAGACATTGTCATTGCTTGTAATAGACTGAAAGTAGAATCATTGGCAGCCTCTGGAGAGGAGAGCTGGGTAGCTGAGGACAGGGGTAACAAGGGGGCTTTTCATCATAGAACCTTTGGTGTCTTCTGAAATGTGTATTGTAGGAAATATTTCCAATTGAAAAATAATTTCCCAGTGACACCAATTGATAAATGATGCAATTGGAGCAACACAAAGTGTTCTGGGAGCACAAATGGGGCATGTTGGAAAACCCAAACTCAGCCAGTGAACACAGTAAACCATGGGCTCTGGAAGCTAGCTGCATAGGTTCAAATCCTGGCCCTGCCTACCACTTACAAGTTGCATGACAGGCCAAGTTACTTGACCTCTCTGTGCCTCAGTTTCCTCATCTGTATAAATTGAGATTACAACCATGGTACCTATTTCATAGGGTTGTTGTGAGGGGTATTACACACTAAGATAAGTCTCTTAGTCCATTCAGGCTTCTATAAAATACCACAGACTGAGTGGCTTATGAACAGCAGAAATGTATTGCCCACAGTCCTGGAGAGTGGAAGTCCAAGATCAAGGGGCCACCATGGTCAAGTGAGGGCCCTCTTCTGGATCGCAGGCCTCTGGCCATGTCCTCACATGATAGAAGGAGCCAAGGAGCTCTCTGGAGTCTCTTTTATAAGAGCACTAATCCCATTCATGAGGTTTCCACTCTCATGACTTAATCATGGCTCTAAAGGCCCCACCTCCTAGCACTATCACCTTGGGGGTTAAGATTTCAACATATGAATTTGGGAGGACATAGACTATAGCAGTATGTAGAGCACTAAGAGACCTCGCTAACAACGCTCTGTGTTAGCTGGTGTTACGTTCAGCAGTGCGGTTTGATCTTGACCGAATCCACGTTTTTTCAAGGGAAATTTTCATATTAGGTATTCCTCTCCCAGGAGCCTCCCAAATGTCTCCATTCTGTGCATCTGCTATTTCCAGGAGGAGAGCGCAAACATCCCTTAGGAAACATCCAGATGGGTTTGCACCATCATCAGAGCCACTCAATGGTCGGGCAGAGCCTCACAGAACCATCAAGGACAGTAAACGCCCCAGGAACCAATCAGCAGCCCAGGCAAGTTGAGGAGAAGAATCCACATTTGGGGCCCAAAACTGTACCAGGCGGCAGTTTTGACAAGAAGCTAAGGATGTGCAGTGGAGAGAGGAATGCAATTGGCTTTGGTTTATGTCGTCTTACAGTTTTTATGTCTGCATTGGAATGAGCTTCCTTTTCTCTCTCTCACTTAAAGAGAACTGCACTCTGATAATTAAGCTCAAAGCGAGCCAATGGTATCCACCACATCACATAAGTACATTTTCAGTTCTTGGTGCTGTTATTTCAAGTGGCTCCATTATTTATTGTACAAGGTAATATGTATCTTTGGTCTCTGGTGTCTCCTAGACCCTAAAGCAGAAAAAATGCTTTAATAAAAATTCATATATTGCCTCCTTGAAGTTGAGAGGCTGTATTATTAAAGATTACAGAATGGTCTGGGTTTGGGATGTTTTAATGAATTACTGCTTAATATTTCTTTTCTTGTGATACATATATGATTAGTAAATGTTGTCTGCTCACTGATTAACTTTGTTTATGTCCTAATTAAGTTTAGGATCAGCTGTCTAGTGGTTATAGAAATAATTGTTTGATTAATGTGTGGGAATTTACATTTTCATTACACTCCTGAATAAGTTCCGTCCCAATTAGCTCAACACCCTATGCCAATCTGGGGCACTAGAATTACAATTTTCACCCATTAGGTAATAACTGTTATATTGATTGGTGATAATTGGGTGTAGATAGTAAAAACACATTAGCAGAATTTAAATTATATACCTACTGGTTCTTTCCATTTGCTTCCAGAGTACCAAAGTTCTAGAGATGATTACCTGGGGCTTGGATAGAGTAGGACCTGACATACTTGCCAACGCTTTTTGATCAGTGAATTCCATGAAGTTTTCAGAAGAGCTGTGAAAATCAGCCATCTACTGGAATTTGGTATCTGAGCTTGTCAAGTGAGTATCCCCTTCAATTTCTCCCTAGGTGCCTCACCTGGTGTACCCTAGTGCCTCCCTGTTTCTCTCTCAAGAACTCTCAATGGCTCCCCATTGCCTGCCATTGTAGATTTAAAGGTGCTGGCTGGTGCCCAAGAATCTTCAAAATACAATTCCTTCCTATCCATCCATTTATGGTAGGCTTTCTAATGTGAACGCAGACCCACTCAAGGTATCTCAGGAAACAAGGAGGACTCACTGGAAGGACATGTGTGGAGTGGAGGTAGAGAGGTAGACCCACAGAGTCCTCAGACGAAGGTAACAGGGCATTTCTGCCTGTCTAGGTTTCTCTCTCTGTGCGGCTGTCTTTTTGTTTCTGTCTCTCTATCTCTACCTTTGTCTCCATCGTTTCTCTCTCTCTCAACTCTTTTATGCACATTTTATTCAAGTCTCCTCGTTTCCCACCCAACCGGTTTTCCTCTCCCTCACAGCTGCAGCCTGCACATGGCTTTGCTTTGCTGTGGTCCTGACTCAACCCCAAGGACACTCATCACCAACTACCACCCTGCCTCTCATTTCCAGTTCCTAAGGGAGGCGTGTGGCCTTGGAACTTCACCATGTGTCAATCATTGGCCTTCTGCTCTTGAATTATTTGCCATAGACCTTCTACCAGCTGGGCTAAAATTTACTTCATACATTAAAAAAAGAAAAGAAAAGAAAAGAAAAAAATCAATCCTTGTGAATCTAATATTATGTATCATAAAGGGAATTTTTAATCAGTACCATAAATGGGAGCCAGCATTTTCCTGATATAGACTAAAATAAAAGCATAGCAATTTACAATTTTAAAAATCTTACGTGTACCAACTAAAATTGTTCTCTGTGCCCCCCGCGTGTACACCCTACCCCTTGGAAAGCAGTGGACTAGGTCACCCTTTGGACCTATGTTTGCCAGCAGCCTTGGGATTTTTTTGCCCCCAGCTCATGTGCCTATCACTGTCCAATCAGCTGTGACTAGGGTGAGGGCGTGGTCACGAGCTAATAAGACCAGGGCCTCGTAGGTACCAGACTCCCCTCAGAGAGCCAGTGAACTGTGTTAAGTGATCACCTGGCCCAGGATATTTCTCAAAGCCAGGTTTCCAGCCAGATGCTCTAGACACGATCACACTCCGTCCTCACAGCAAGGCCACGGGGAGGGCATTAGTAGTCCTGTGTCTCTGTCCTTTGAAGCCTAACAGAACAGGATAACCCCCAAGGGTCCAAGGGAAGTTTGGCTTGAGGCCGCGGGAAGGAAGACGCGGCTCCATTTGGCACCTCTCACAGACAGTTCCATCAAGAGCTGCATCTCTGCCCCAGAATTCAAGGTCAGCTCCCGTGTCCACCGGAAAAGGAACTCCTCCCCTCCAAATTCCTGAAAGGTGGAACTGCATGCAGTCAGCCAGGCCATATCTGTCTGCCAGCGAGGCTTTCCGCAGGAGCCCAGAGGAGGAAAAGCGTTTGGGCTGTGCTGGGAGCGCTGGGAGAACGGGCTGGTGCAGAGACAAGCCTCTCGTTCCTGATCGCTGACGCCCACACTCTCAGGACCCCAGCAGACCTGGGTGCTGCCTAGGTGGCAGAGACAGGAGGCAGGAGGACAGCTCCTGACTGCAGAACTTTCTGTGCTGCCTCCCTCCATCTGCAGCTGGGCTGACCCCACTGATGCTCTCCTCGTGCTGCATTTAACCCACTCAGGCTCTGAGGGTTACACTGAGGGTGCACCAGCCCATTCCTTGGTCCCCTCCTTCAGCACAGCCAACAAATTAAAAAACAAAAAACATGATGCTTTGTTAAGGGAGCTGAAAATACAGCAGCCACCTTCTAGACCATCCACTCTGGAGAGGAGACCTGTACCTAAGATGTTGGACGTGGTGTCGCCAGCACCTGACACATGGGAAGGTCCTTGGTTATAACCTGCGAATGGTTGGCGAGGAAGAATGGTTGCTATGGCCTGAATGGAACACAGCTTCTAGAGTAAAGAGCCAAGGAGGGAGAGCAGAGCCTTCATTTTTAGTAAGGATATGACCAGAATAGAGGGAGTCCAAAATGGAACAGAGAACCACACGGAGTATCTTTTCTGATGAGATCAAAAACACTGGCTTCCCCCGGAAGGAAACTAGGATCATTTTTAGTTCCCGCAGAATTCTTTCTTGGAGGCTCAGCCAAGAAACATACTGTGTAATAATGCAGTTTCCCAAGAGGGAGAAACTCCTGCCTTCCTGAGTGTAGCTCACAGTGGTCCCCAGGCCACGCTCCCCAAAAAGACAGACGCCAGGCCCTGCCTGTGGTGGAGTACAGGTTGAGCGGGCAGGTTTTGAAGTCAGATTGCTTGGGATTGAATCCTGGCTCTGACATTAGCTGGCTCTGTGACCCTAGACCATGTGACTTAACCTTTATGATCCTCCTTTTTCCCCAGCATAACTACCTTGTGGAAATATTGCGGGGGATAAATGAGGTTAGCCATGTGAGACGTCTAGCCCACTGCCTAGCCGGTGTAAGGGCTCAATAGCTGGTAGTGATAAATTTCCACTTCTTCTGGGCCTGCTGGAATTTCTGGATTTGATATACTCACTCCTCCAAGGGTGGAGAGGTGATATATTGTAACTTTGTACTGCAAGGTCACTGGCTTACATGGGGGAAAGGGTTGGACAGAGAGCAGTGGAAGGGTAGGAAAGGATGTTCTATCCTGGCTTGATTCTAGCCCTAGTCCAGTGCAGGCCATGCTGGGGGATAGGGGCCATGAATGAAGCTCAGTGTTGGGCAAACAGAGCTGAATATATCATCTCTGTCCTCCAGGAGCACACAGGCTTCTAGAAGCTGAGATACATGTATGTAACCAAAATGGCAGCCTTGCATGGTTTCAGCACCCTGGGCTACCTTGTAATTCAGGGTTGGAGTGTTTTAGGGGCACCTGGGTGCCTCAGTTCGTTGGGCAACTGCCTTCGGCTCAGGTCATGATCCCGGGGTCCTAGGATCGAGCCCTGCATCGGGCTCCCTGCTTGGCCGGAAACCTGCTTCTCCCTCTCCCACTCCCCCTACTTGTATTTCCCCTCACGCTGTCTCTCTCTCTCTCTCTCTCTCTCTCTCTCTCTCTCTCAATTAAATAAATAAATAAAATCTTAAAAAAAAAAGGTTAGAGTGTTTTAGAAATGCATCCACCCCATCCAAAGGCATCAGAATCAGCCTTTTGGCTAATCCTTGGGTGGAGGGTGACTTTCCAGGAGGAATAAAAATACCATTTCTCCTTTTCAGAGAAGGGAAACTGACTTTTGTATTCTAATCACGGGGCCTCCCCTGGGGTGTCACCGCTTACTAAAGGCGTGGGTTCCTTTTCAACACTTTCTTTCTGATATGCCATTAAATACTGCCACCCAAAAGAATTTTGAGGATGAGTTTAAAGATGAATGAGGCAGGGGCGCCTGGGTGGCTCAGTCCGTTGAGTGTCTACCTTCGGCTCAGGTCATGATCCCAGGGTCCTGGGATCGAGCCCAGCATCGGGCACCTTGCTCAGCAGAGGGCCTTCTTCTCCCTTTCCCTCTGCTGCTCCCCCTTGCTTGTGTGCTCACGCTCAGTGTCTCTCTCTGTCAAGTAAATAAATAAAATCTTAAAAAAAAAAAAAAAAGATGAATGAGGCAGGATCCAGGGCCAGGGCAGGGGAGGAGCTAGAGGCTGGAAACTTGAAGGATTCTGCTCCATTCCCAAGATTGTCTCTCTAGTGGTCTGAGGGCAGGTCAGTGCCTGGGAGGGACAGCATCTGAGCCCTAGGGGGACCAGTCTGTTGGCCTGGGGATGGCTCACCCAGCCTGCATTTCCATCATGGTCAGGGAACCAGCCCCTGCCTGGGCCTCCAGAACTTTCCTGCTATAGTCCTGCCACCACCAGGTAAGTGGCACCAAAGCCCTTCCTCTGCTTTGCGCCTGATTCATCCACCTTGTAAGAATGCTGCGCTAAAGATACTCACTAAGCCTCAAGAGACTTCTAGAAACTCCAGAATGTGTGGGTGCACTTGGGGGAGACCCCAAGCCAGCCATTTGGGACTCAACTGAGCACTCAGACCCCCTCAAAGTGGGAACAATGAGCAGGTGACACCCCTGTTGCAGATGAAAATTTACTTCAGAAAATCAAAGAAATGCACAGGTGAATATAACCAGAAAGTCAGGAGGTAGAGTGTGTGGAGCAGGTAAAGCTGAATCCAGTAGCTCCGCCTTGTCACCAATGATCTGATCCCCTAGTTCCTCCTCTCTCTGACTTCCATGTGTTGGCTTAATCTGAACACCGCCTTCCCTTGAGTTCGAAAGAGATCTGTCAGTGGCGCCTGGGGGGCTCAGTTGGTTAAGCATCTGCCTTCGGCTCAGGTCATGATCTCAGGGTCCTGGGGTCGAGCCCCATGGAGCCCCGCGTCAGGCTTCCTGCTCAGCAGGGACTCTGCTTCTCCCTCTGTCTCTGCCCTTACCCTCTGCTAGTGCTTGCTTGCACGCGCTCTCTCTCTCAAATAAATAAGTAAGATCTTTTTAAAAAAAGAGAGAGAGATCTGTGAGAGCCTTTCTTGGGGACATGGGTTTCCTTATTCATACAGAAGGCAGCTGGAGCTTCGTCCCAGGGAAAGATGCGGGGCAATGGGGTAAAACACCCAGCACAGAATGACTCCACAGAGAGACGAGAAAGCTGGGGTATCTTCTATGGATCCGCTTCTCTCCGTTGGTCCAGGGCCACTCCCCCAAGGCACTGACTGCCCAGCACTTCGGGCAGCAGGCAGAGCAGCCTTCTGGAGTCAGGAAAGCCCTTGGGCAGAGAGCCCACGGCACCCCCAGCTGCGTGCAGCGCACTGGCTCTGAAGGCTGTGGGGGACGCCGGCGTGGGGCTGCCTGTGTCTGCAACAAGAGGCACCCGTGGAACCTGCAGGCATCCCTGGAATCCCTCTTCCGGGCATGGCTCAACTGAAGAGCATCAACCTCATCCTGGCGGCAGTGGGGAGCCATCGAGGATGTTTTAAGAGGGTGGATGGCAGAGTCAGTTTCGCGTTTGAAGACAGTTACCTCTAGAGGCCAGATCACACCTCGGAGTGTCCAGCCACCCCAGTTTGTGTGGGAAGCATGCTTGCTCCAGGCTGTGGGGCGCTGTGATCAAGAGAGGGTGAGTCACAAGCCACAAGGTAAGAATTTGGCAGGCAGGCAGGCAGGACAAGGATTTGCTATGGCCCGAGGCTTTCTGCATGCACCGGAGCCATGGCTAACTGCAGAGTCTTTGGGATGTAGTCAAGCTCCCCGTCTGCCCCAGACACATCTGCTGGGGGCAAACAGAACACCCTTCCACATGGAGCAGGCATGTAGGCAGCCGCCCGGTTCTCTGGGAGCCTCCAGGAGAAGGCAGTCGAGGCTTCGCAGGTCCAGCTTTCTTGCGTTCCATCAGACATTGGATTGGGGGGAAAAATGGCTGTTTTCCTGTTTGGTCTAATTTCATTTCTCCCTTCCCCCACCCCTCCCTGGGAAAGTATGTCTGGAAGGAAAACAAAAGGTTTCCAGCCAGCAGCCCTTCCTCTAAAGAACAAAGGGCATAGGACCTGGGGACAAGCAAGCTAAGATGTGGTCTTTACCTCCTGCCCCAAGTGACAGGGCTTAGGCCAATGTCTGCCTCTCTGGCCTCTTCTGATCTCAAAAGCAGGGCTGTCCAGTAGAAATATTTCATGAGCCACACATGCAAGCCACATGTGTAATTTTCAATTTTCTCATGGCTACATTTAAAAAAAGAGAGAGAGCCTGGCTCAGTTGGTCAGACCTGCGATTCTTCGTCTCGGGGTTGTGAGTTCAAGCCCCATGTTGGGTGTGAAGATTACTTAAAATCTTTAGCAGGCGTCTGGGTGGCTCAGTTGGTTAAGCTCTGGCTTCAGCTCAGGTCATGATCCCAGTGCCCTGGGATCAAGTTCCCTGGACTCGATCGATCAGGCTCCCTGCTCAGTGGGGAGTCGGCTTCTCTCTCTCTCTCTGCCCCTACCCCCCGTGCTCTCTCTCTCTCTCTTTCTCACAAAAATAAATAAAATCTTTTTAAAAAATCTTTAGAGAGAAACAAGGGAGATTAATTCTAATAATATACATATATTTTTAAAGATTTTATTTATTTATTTGACAGAGAGAGACACAGTGAGAGATGGAACACAAGCAGGGGGAGTGGGAGAGGGAGAAGCAGGCTTCCCATGGAGCAGGGAGTCCGATGCGGGGCTCTATCCCAGGACCCTGGGGTCATGACCTGAGCCGAAGGCAGATGCTTAACGACTGAGCCACCCAGGCACCCCCTAATAATATATTTTACATAACCCAGTATATCAAAATATATTATAATTTTAATATATAATCAACATAAAACATTAGTGTGATATTTTACATTCTTTCTCTACTGTCTTCAAAATCAAGTGTGCATTTTACATTATAGCACATCTCAATTTAGACTGGCCACATGTCAAGTGTCATTAGCCACTTACGGCCAGTGGCCTCAGAGTTGCTCAGATCTTGAATTTAGATTGTGGGATTCTAAGATGGACTGTGCTTTTATTGCAGGAAGAAGGATGGAGGTTAAATATAGAGAGCTCCATGTGTGGGTGTATATGTGTGTATGTGCGTGTGTATATATTGTGTGTGCTTGTCCATGTGTCTGTGTGTGCACATATGTGTGTGAGTGGGGGTGGGGCTAAAATGCAGAAATTGGGTGCCAAGAGAAGTTGTAGAGTCTTTATTCCACAGAGCTGGGTTCAAATCCTATTTCTGCCACTTACTGGCTGAGAGTCTTTGGACAAGTCACTTAACTCTCTCAGCTTGAATTCCTTTATGTGTCAGATAGTTATGACAGAACCTTAGGGTAGTAATGCCGAGAAAATAAGATCATATATGTTAAGCACAGAGCCTGTGTCTGGTATATTTAAGTAATTATGGCAGAAATTATCATTCCATTGAGGCAAAATTAAAACCAAAATTTTATGCACTGGAGAAGAAAATGTTCCTGCCTTTTTATTTCTGTGGGACCAGATACTTTAGAACAAGGATGGAAAATTTGTGGTACGAGACTCCTATTCCCCCATCTTATGTCTTGACAGACATCACTAATCAATCACAGCTTCCCTCCCCATCTGAGCCTGGATGGAACCTCAGAAGCCTTCTCAACACAGGCAGCCACTACCCATCGATCTGAACTGGCAAGACATGAAACATATTTGCTATCCCTGCCTTAGATCATTAACATCATTAGCATCATCTGATGGAAGGCGGATGTCAGATCTGGGTGTTTCTTTAGTCCCAGAGTCAGGTTGACCCAACCTGCACCTGGTTTCCTGCATTGGCTAGACCTTGGGAACCCGCCGTCTCTCTGGAATGCCTTCCAGGGCCACACATCTGGATTAGGGTGGAACCCTGCCTATTTGACCCAAGGAGGCAGGTTCATTTAGAATTCCAAGGGCCTGATTTCTCTTGTGCCAAGTTGCCGGTAGGTAACGAATGACCAGCTATTTCGCCAACCGCTCTGCTTCCCCATCATCATTCTCGCTCAGTCCCCCGGTCACGGTCACGGAGAGTCTCACCCAGGAGTGTTGCGGAGCCAGCCCATCCATCATGGCTGACAGAGGGGAAAATCTCCCTGCACCAGCCCTAGGGCTTCTCTCACAAAGATGAGAGAATGAGTGTCAAGTTGACACTTACCCCCCCACCCCCCGCCAGGAGTCAAGGCGGCAGACCAAGAGGAGGTTTAAGACAAATGCAAAGACAACAGGCCCATCTGTCTTTATTTCTTTTCTCATTCAACAAATATTTGCAGGGACCCAGGGCACTTTCTTAGGAGCTGAAGGGAGGGGTTTGTAAAGATGGATTGAGCTTGATTTCTGCCCTCAAAGTCTGCAGAACACAAGGGAGGCTACTGCAAGTCGATCAATAACTGGAATACCTGATAAATGTGATGAAACCAAAGGGAGGTCACGTCACATCACCCCTGCTGGAAATCCTACAAAGGCTTCAGAGACCTCTGAATAAAATCCGATGCCCTGACCTTGGCTCATGAAGCCTGATATATCACGTCCCAGCTACTTCTTGGACCTCCTGACCCCCTGCCCTCCTCCAGTTGACAATGGCCAGCGGGTCCCCAGCCACTCCCCCTGCCTGCAACGTCATCCCCCGACCTCCTCTTTGTTGGCTCCTTCTTTTTATTTGAGTCATTCCTCCAGCCCCTTTCCAGAGCAGCCCCCTTTGACCCCTCCGACAGTCGCCACTCCTCAGCTTCTATGACACTGTCCTCTATCAACTGTCCTCAGGATGCTTCTGCCCAGGTGCTAGTTCGTGTTGATTAGCGCCCGTCTCTTCTCCAAAATGGGAACCCCAGGAGAGCAGGGACTTTTCTTTTTGTTCTCAACTACGTCATGTGCATCTGGAGCCCTGCCTGGTAGACGGCCAGTAAATAGTAGACACTTGGTAGATGGTCAGTAAACACTTGTTTAGGTAATGAATGACGAAGATACTAGCCGACATTTTTGAGCATCTGCCAGGTACTGTGAAGAACGCTCAACATGAATTATCTCATTGTCCTCATCACTACACTAAAAGATAGGTGGTATTATTACCTCCATTTTCACAGTGAGGAAAGTCCTCATTTGTGAAAGCTGGGCCTGCTCGTCTGAGCCCTCAGCTAGTAAGTGGTGGAGCCAGGATTCGAACTTAGGTTTGGGTGACTTGAGAACCCAAGCTTGTAAGTGTCTTCCTGGCACTTCCTCTTCCTATAGGCATTCATCTAGCTCAGTCCTTCATCATTGGCATGTTGCGTCCCACTTTGAGGTGGCCTGAGGTGCTCAGTCAAGTCCCAGATGGCTTATTTGGGATCTCCCCCCACCCAGTGCACCCACACGTTTCTGGAGTTTCCAGGGGTCTTGTGAGGATTGGGGAGTGTCTTTAGGGCAGCATTCTTACAAGGTGAATGAATAGGGCACAGAGCACAGGGGGCTTCTACAGACCTATGGCCTCAGCTATCTGGAGACTTGGGTTCAAGTCCTGAATCGTGGCTGCAGGGTATGAGGAACCACATCACCTCCCAAAGCCTCTCTCTTGCCTTATGTAAGATGAAGGGAATTGGGTGAGGTTGGGTTGTGCCACCGAGGCGGTCTAGGCCTAGACAGTCCCGCCTGCTCAGCTTCCACACAAGCAAGGGCTCTGTTGCCAACCTACAATAGAAACTTCTGGATAGGCCAGCCCCTGAGGTTCCTTTTGCCTCTCACCTGCCGACATCTGCTTGATTCCATTTAGCATCGAGACATACCTGTGGAATAGCAACCTGTACTTTTTTAAAGTTTAAAACAAATTTTGCTGACTTTCTCAGTTAATCCTCACAAGAAGGGAGGCAATACTTAAAAAATTATTTTCACGTCATTTGGTTTTTTGGGTTTTTTTTTTAAGATTTTATTTATTTATTTGACAAAGAGACACAGCGAAAGAGGGAACACAAGCAGGGGGAGTGGGAGAGGGAGAAGCAGGCTTCCCGCTGAGCAGGAAGCCCGATGCGGGGCTCCATCCCAGGACCCTGGGATCATGACCTGAGCCGAAGGCAGACGCTTAATGACGGAGCCACCCAGGCGCCCCTGATGTCACCTGATGGTGTTTCTATCAAAACAAAAAATTTTCGAACATTTAGGGAGTGGATCAAGATGAAGGATTTACATGTATTTCCTTCCCTCCTGACCCAAATTCCATTAAAAAAAATTTTTTTTTTTTTTACTGTGATCGTGGTCTACAACTTTGCAGGGGAAACAAAGGTATTGTTCATGGACTAGGAATTCAAAATAACTTCCGAAAGATTGAAATTAGGCACTATCTGATCTATGGAGAAGGAAGTCTGGAGAAAGCCATAGTCTCTAACCCGGCTCCGAGCTCAAACAGAAGGAGTAAGGAGGCTCTGTGGTACTGATAGGGGATAATTTGTGGGCCACGCTCTGCCCAGTGAGGCTGGTTGAGTCCTTCGCCCTCCTTACTTTGGGGGCAGTGGAAGTATGGACACTGGGGCTCTGGTGCAGGCTGGTCCCTAGGGAGCCGCTGGAAGACAAGTTGCTGACCCTCCCCTCCCAGCAGCACCTGTCACTCTGTTCTCCTCAAAGGCAGGCAACAGGAAATAGAAATATCACTCCCAGGCACGCAAACTGCATCCCAGATGCAAACGTGATCAGGAGCCAAGAATCTCTAAGTACTTGGGGAAAAAAAAAAAAACAAACCTCCTGAAAGAGAAAAATACTGTCCAAGGAAGCAGAGATAACAGGGCCAACAGAAGATGGCAAACCAAATGTGATCGATCAATTTAGAAGGGCAAGACAGGGTGTTGTATTCCTCAAACAAGAGCAAGGGATTCTGCAATCAATCAGAGGATGTCGAAATTTAAAAAATATAATAATCACGTGGGGTTTTTTTCCCCCCTCATTACAAAAGAATGTCTGCTAACTGTGGAAAATATGGGAAAAATACAGAATAACAAAGAATCCAAATCATTCCTATCACAGCACTGAGAGAAAACTTTTATTTTAGTGTCTTGCTTTTCAGTTTCCAAATATATATGTAGAGATATGTGAATATATAAAAGTACACACGTATATTATTTTTTAAATCATTTTTTTATACAAAAGGTATTACACTGTTGGTAACATGCTTTAAAAGAACTCCCACCCCAACAATATATTCCGAATATCTTCCCATGTCATTAACCATTTATCTACATATGATTTTTAACACGTGCATGCTATGACAGTGTACGGATCCCTCCGTAATCGATTACCCCAATCCCTTATCTTTGTACATCTAGATTGGTTCCAACGTTTCACACCTAGGAATAAATGATGCTGGGAGAAGCATCCTTGAATGTGAATCTTGGCCACCTGTCTGCATGGTTGAGGTGGCAGTCTTCTGAAGCCCATTTAAAGTATGGGGATCATCATGATGATAGTAATAACTAACATTCACAGAGCAAGTGAGACCAAACTAGTTTGACTGTCCCCAGGCGCCGTGTTTGGGCTTGTTCTTGGAACCTACCATTTGGAACCTGGAAGGCTGGCTTAGCCACTCGATAGCCACGTGACCTTCAGCAAGCCCTTAGAACTCTCTGAGCCTCAGTTATACAATCTGTAAAATGGGGCTAGTAATCCTACCCAATTTACAGATTACTTGTAACGATTGAGGGAGACACTATAGGCAAAGAGCACAATGCCCGGTTCATGGAAAGAACTCTGTATATATCCATCTGTCTGTGGAGCTAATCAGGAAAGAACATTACTGCTTCATTCACACAGTGGGGAGTGCTCAACCAGCCTGTCTTGATAATCTCTTTGTCAACCACTGTGCAAGTAGGAGTTTTCTCTTTTGCTTTTCACATGCATCTAATCTGAGGGAAGAAAAAAGGAGGAATAAGAAAGGTCCCAGGATGCCCTCCAGCTTCCTGCTGGCTGCAAAAATCCAACAGGAATCTGCTTCTGGAGGGGCTGGCTTCCCATCTGGCTGTAATCACCCTCCTGCCACCCGAAGGGCGAGCACCTCACAAATTAGGGAAATCAGAGGCAGCCACTTCCAACAGAACGTGGGCAGCAGGACGCTGAGAGGCGGCAGAACCACTTGCCAAAGCTAAAATTAACAAGCTTCTTGGGTTGAAGGTTTTAATTAAAAAATGCTAGAGAATTATTTCCTTAATTCAGATACTTCTTCTTAGTAATCACTTTCCTCTGCTCTGCCCCGAGACTCTCTCTGCAGCTCGTTTAATGGATGTTCTCGGCAGCCTGAGCTGCACAGGACCAGTGGTGGGAGTTTGGGGATGTGGGTGTCAGACATGGGTGTCCTTCGGGGCTCCATCCCGGGTTCCCACACCTCTTCCTGCTATGCGTTCCCTCTGGCCCACAGCGTCCTCTCCAATGGCGTTAGGTGCTGGCCATGTACTGTTGACCCCTCCATTGGCTTCATAGCCTGGATGGTCTATGATCTCCAGAGCCACATCCCAGCTGCCCACTGGGGAGCACCATAGGCAGCAATGGGTCTAAAATAATCTCCCCCTTCTCCCCTTCCTCTTCCATTTCTCAATTCAGTGCATAGGGTACTAGATCTGGATGCCCAAGCCAGATACTGGAGTCATCTAGGCTCCTGAGGCAGACATTGTGCCCTGACCATATCTCTCATCCTGACCATTCAGGGTACACCAAACAGACTTCAGCTGCAGGCACCTGCAGTTTGTGGCCTGAAGGCTTCCTGTCATCTATATGGGGGCTCAGATGTGCTGGGGAATGAGCCCAGCCTCCAGGAGCAGCCCTCAGCTGATACTGGCAGGAGCTGGGGTATAAATACCCCAGCTCCCTTGCAGCCTGAGTGGGATTCCTCTGTGGTCATGGTCTACACTATCCCTAGGCCTCCCCGGCAAGATTAAGTGGCTTTTGTCTTCAGTGGTAGCTGACTAGATCCTTACTGGCTGCTTCCTCTACCCCCCTCCCCTCCCCCGACTCCTCCACCTTCACTTCCTAAATGAGATTCTCACTCTTGAATCCTTGTCCCAGGGTCTACTACTGGGGACCAAGTTAAGGATTCTCCTCTCTCCCTTTGAGTCTCTATGTCCATCCATCTGCTACGCCTGTCCCCTTTAAGATCTCTCCAATCTGACCTCTTCCTTTCTGCTCCTACTGCCTTAGTCCCAGCCACCAGCATCTCTGATGTGGACCACCGCACAGCCTCTCAACCTGTCACCCAGCCCCCCATCTTGCCCCTGAAATCCATCATACGGACGCATTCAAGGTGATCTTCGTAGAATGAAATCTGTGCCACGATTCGGCTTTCTCTCACCAACTAGACCAGGGTGGTGAATATATCCAGCAGTCCCCGCCAACCCCACCGCCATGAATCGTCAGGCCCTCTCCAACCGTAACCATCCTGGACAGATCAATATGAGTCCCCTTCACAGTGGTTGCAAAGAAAGGCACAGTTAATCCTGTCCAGGGCAGATCACCTGCTTTAAAGGTTTGGGTAGAGGTGCAGACATCTATATCATTTCATATCCAATGTTGGCAAATCAAGTGATATTTTCATAATGATTCCCTGTGAACATTTCAGAGATGACTTCTTTTTTCTTATTGATCCTCTTGCCGGCTGTCATCACCCTTTAATTGTGTCTCCTCTCCCCTCCTGCCTCCTAGCCTCTCTGACAGATAGATAATAATGATCTGTAAGTAAACATGAACGTGCACCAGGGGAGCGACTCTCGAAAAGCACTCTGCACGTCAGGAGGCAGGCAGACAAGCAAAGCGCTGGAACCGTGCAGACCCCAGTTAGAATCAGAGCTCCGCACTTTCTAGACCAGGACAGTCCGAGAGAACATTCTGTGTCAGTGGAGTCTTCTACACCTCCTAGCCAATGTAGCCACCAGCCACCCGTGGCCCTTGAGGACGTGAAGTGTGCTTAGTACCACCGAGGAGTTGGATTTTTGACTTATTTTAGTGTTAATTAATTTAAATTCAATAGAAACACGTGGCTAGTGGCTACTGTCCTGGACAGTGCAATTTTAGAGGCCGAGGCATGTCATCCCTCTGAGCCTCTACTTCTTCCCCTGTCAAATGGAAATAATAATTTCTCTGCCATTAGGCCAACACCAGCTCCTGTAACAAACAGGCTCTGTGGCAGAGTGGCTCCAAATCAGAAGTTTCTTTCTTGCCTGAGTAACAATCCAGGGCCATGTCTCTGCCAAGGGACGTTCGGGAATTCAAGATGGTGGGCTCTGCTTCCTTCCACACAAGGTCACTCTAGTTATTCCCTGTCCAGCCAGTAAGAAGGGGGGGGGGGGGAGGGAAGAGCAGATTTCCAAGGCTAGGGATTTTATCTCAAGCAATTGAGGTAGCAGTTACAACATCATTTCTACTCTTCCAATTGTTGGCAAGAACTCACTCACATCACCACTACTATCTGCTAGAGGAGCTGAGGAATTAGACCCAGCTGGGCAGCTCTGTTCTAGCTAAAACTCCTACTTTGGGATAAGGAGAGATTTTGGGAGATAGGTAACTGTATCCATTGTACCTACTTTGGAGGGTTATTGTAAGGGTAGGATGATATTCTGTGCATAACACAGTACTTGTATATCATTCCGTTTTTGCTGAACCCAACTGTAACACTTAGTGTCTTAGAACAACACTTAGATCCTAGAACAACAACCAGTTTAGCTCCCAGTTTGGGCTGGGTTTGCTTGAGTGGTTCTAATCTCAGATGATCTCGGCTTACTCATGCCATTTCAGGAGGTTGCTGGGTTGGGTTGGGTTTTATTGGCAGGGGAGCTGGCTGATCTAGGACAGTCCCAGATGGACCATCTTGTCTCTGCTCTACTTAATTTCTTATCCTCCAGCTGGCTAGTGACAGAGTTCCAAGACAGTGGGGGAACATGCACAAGGCCTTTTGGGGCTTAGGATTGGAACTGGCACCCAAAACAACTTCTGCCACGTCCTGTTGACCCAAACAAGTCACAAGACCAACCAAGATGCAGGAGCAGGAAAAGAGACTCCCTCCTATTGATGGGAACAGATGCAAAGTCCCATTGCCAAGAGGTATAGATACAGGGAGGGGAATAATGAGCACCATTTTCACAAATAATCTACCATAATTCGACACACAACTCCTCTGATAAATGATGCCTAATACTATATCATTAATCCATGAGGGCAAATGGATTTTTCTATATTGTCCACTCATTTATTCATTCAGAAATGTATTGAGTCTATACTATGGGTCAGGCTGGATGCTAAAGATAGTGGCTGGGTTTGCTGTGTTGGGCACTGAGCTGCCACCAAGAAGTCAAGTTAATTCTTATATCATGAAGAGGAGAAAAAATAAACTTCAGAATAAAAGCTGGTTCTCTACCACTTGGCTCTTGACTGATGCCCAGCATCCTCTTGTCATTTCCTGGGTACCGCTGATGAAAAGGTAGCTTGTTAATGCTGACCCCCATTGTTTTGACTATGGTGTAGTCATCTCTCTGAGTCTGGGTGTATTACCAATGAAGTTTGTAGCTGCTTGTGGCTTTGTCTGCTGGAGGAAGGCACTTTAGAATAAACCTGGATGGATCCAGCATGAACTGACAGAAGCCTTTGGAAAAAGAGAATAAATAGCCCACTGATTCAGAAGGCTATATGAAAGGAATCCTTCTTGCTTCAGCGTAAAACAACTTGTCTTGCCTGCAAGATGAATGGGAGTCGTTTCCAAAGCACTGGGAAATATCATGGGCCGCACAGTGAAGTTACGTCTGGTGACTACGAGATACATCTTGGGCCCAGGGACATCCATCTCTTCTCTCTCCAGGGAGCTGTAGCCCAGCTCCCACTATCTTGCTATCAAAACCAGCATCCTTTTGCCCCTAAGCACCTTGTTGGGGACATGTTCTCTCAAAAACTCCCAAACGAAAAGAAAATACAAGCTGAAGACTGAACTAAATACCCAAGATAGGGAACCCTGGAAAAAATAAGCAAGTATTCCAGGCCTTTGCCTTGCCTCTCTCCTGCTTTGGGCATCAAAGTGACTTATAAAAAGCACACCGGGACCTTTTGCATCACAAAGGAATCACTCCTTGGGAGATTTTCTTCCCAATAGTTTATTATGAAAAGTTTCAAACCTACGGTAGAGTTGAAAGAATTTTATCCATCACAAAGATGCTACCACTTAATATTTTATTTTTCTTGCTTTATCACTTACCTTTCAATCAATCCAGGCTTCTTGTTTTTCTGATACACTTCGAAGTAAATTGCAGCCATCAGCACACTTTGGCAGGGGCTTAGTAAGACCACAGATGTCAGGAATCCATATCCTGTTCCCTGAATCACTAGCTGGGGGATCTGCATTTTTAATAATTATTAACCCCACTTTACAAGTGAGTAAACAGAAGTTCAGAGATGGATCATAGGACCTGCCCAAGGTCCCATAGCAAGAAGGTGCTAATGCTGGGATTTAAACCCATTCAGGGCCTGTATACTCTGAGCCTGTGCTTTGGCCCTTTTGCCAAAAAGGCTGTCTGTGAGGTCTGCTTCTGTTGCTTCTGGCCCAGACCTGCGTATTGTAGCAGGAGCTATAGGGCCCCTGGCTTAGCAACTATGTCTCTGAATTTCCTCAATGCTTCTGCACAGAGCGTGAGACTGGGGCCAGGCCCAGGTATAGAGAGTCTGGTTTGGGCAGGCCTCCAGCTTTACTTGTAGTCATTGAACCAAGACATTTGTACCTCTTGAAATTTGCAAAATGGGCACAATGATGGGTTTCCGACTCTCAGATTTAGTGAGATGGTTCGTGGAATCATGTGAGTGCCGAAAAGAAGTTCCTTTTATAATGATATTCATTGACAAGCATAGTCTTATAAATCTCAGTCTGTAAGCTTGGGCAGGCACAAAAATGGATTTAATTTTTTTTTCCCTGTAACCAAATTTGGTTTTAGTTTGAGCTCCTCCCATTTTACCTCAGAAACATACCTTAACGTGAGGATTCAGGTAAAAGTGACTTAAAAGGAAGTGGTCTCAGGAAACGATGACAAAGGTGAAGGCAAGTGAGACCCCCAAGGGGGGCGTCAAGCCAGGTCTCATGGAGGACAACCTCTACTCAAACCTGCAAGGTGTTAGGGACAGTGACGGTCACACATTAGAATGTTCCAGATTGGGGGCACACAAGCTGAAGATTTTTTTTATAATATTAATTTATTTATTTATTTGAGAGAGAGTGCACGTGTGTGAGTGGGGAGAGGAGCAGAGGTGGTGGGAGAGGGAGGGGGAAGAAATCTCAAGCAGACTCCGCACTGAGCATGGAGCCCCAGGCAGGGCTCCATCTGATGACCCTGCGATCAGGACCTAAGCTGAAATCGAGTCAGATGCGTAACTGACTGAGTCATCCAGGCGCCCCAAGCTGAAGATTTTTATCTCCTTCTCTCTGCCCCTGTCGAGTATTAGTTAAAGGCTTTCCTGGGGGATGTGAATGCATAGGCACTTTGGGTTCTCTAGGTGGGCAGGGCCAAGAGGGTTCTGGAAGCCTGAGGGCAGCCCCGCCACAAAGAGACATAGGTGCTGGCCATAGAGAACAAAACACGTGGGGACAGTGTGTGCATAAAAATGGCAAGAGATCCAAGGGATGTAAGCAGGGTGCAAGTAGCATGTGCTCCAAACCCCATGCTGCCTCAGGCAGAAATGCAGACTAGGTCTCACTGGGGTCACCTTGGGGGGCATACGACGTACCCAAGTGTGGCAGTGAGACAGGGATCAGATCCTTCTGTTCTAGTCTGTTCCCTCTGGCAACAGCTGCAACATCCTGACCTGTGTGCTCTTGGCGCATCTGCCTACCCGAGTCATTGACAAATGACTCTGTGTCCCTGACCCCCAGTTTGGCCCACAAGAGCTCTTCTGATGCCTTCACACCACTCTGGGATTTAGGAAACTGTCTCTAGGAGCCTGCTTTGGCACCTGGATTCTTCCACTCCCTCGCCATGCTTTGGCACAGGAACCTCAGAAGGGGGTGGTCTCGGTTCATGTGTCAGACCTATCCCAGGCTGGGCACCAAGAACGTGGGTCTTACCCCTCCCGTCTGCAGGTGACCCCCAAGGGAAGGGCCGCTGGAGAAGCCTGCAGCTCTCAGGTGCCCCAACCTACCTGGGGATCCTTCCTTGGCCTGGGGCTGGGGAGGCAGGCGAGGAGTGGAGCTCCTTTTCATGGTCCTAACACTATCTGAGCTCTTTGGTTCTCCTGTACTCTCTTCTTTCTTGATCCCTGCAGAGCTTTTCAAAAACTACGACATCTTGTCCTTACTAAACATTCTTCCAAATAGTTTGTCTGCAGCCCAAATGTGCTTCCCAAACTTCAGCATACGTGAGAATCACCTGGTGGGGGGGCTTCATAAACGCTGCCACTTTGCCCAGGTCTCATCCCCAGAGATCCCGAATCAGGATGAAGACTTCAAAGCTCTCAAGCCAGGAGCCTGACTGCTTTATTATGTCTACTCTTCTGTGTCAACTCTTTCTTTCTCAGGCGGAGATGCCTTGCCAGCCACCTGCTGCCTGAATCGGGGGAGAGGAGGTGCTGTAAGGACATGTAACAACTCCAGTGAATACTCCAGAACATGATGCTACTTCACGAGGCTTTATCCCAACTCGTGAAGCACTTAAAAGCACTTTAGTCTTACTGTTGAATCACAGATCTGTACTTCTGAAACAAATAATGCAACATATGTTAAGAAAAAAGAAAAAGAAGAAGATAGCAGGAGGGGAAGAATGAAGGGGAGTAAGTCGGAGGGGGAGACAAACCATGAGAGCGATGGACTCTGAGAAACAAACTGAGGGTTCTAGAGGGGAGGGGGGGTGGGGGGATGGGTTAGCCTGGTGATGGGTATTAAAGAGGGCACGTTCTGCGTGGAGCACTGGGTGTTATGCACAAACAATGAATCATGGAACCCTACATCAAAAACTAATGATGCAATGTATGGTGATTAACATAACAATAAAAAATAAAAAAAAATAAAAGCACTTTAGTCTTGAGGTGTCCTCCTTATACAGACATCCCATTGTGATTTTTTTAATTGGGGGAGGGTGTTTCTCTTCCCCTCCTGCAGCAGCCTCTTTGTCAGTTTCTCCCTGCTGGATTGTTCTGTATGGTAGATATGGGGTTAAAAATCCATTCGGCCGTGGGTTCTTGCGAAAATTCATGCTCGTACATGGAACAGACCACTTGCTCTGGGGGAAGGAGGCAGCAGAGCATAGTGGTCAAGAATGTGGATTCTGGGGCTGATAGCCTGCCTCTGCCACTTTTGAGCTGTGTGTGATTTCAGGCAAGTTCATTTCTCTGAGTCTTAGCTTCTCCAACTGGAAAAGGAGGGTAAAAATATCAACCACCACAGAGAGGGGCTGTGAGGACTTAAATGAGCACGTGTAGGGCAAGTGCTCAGCGCAGGAGATGTGTGGCTATTACAGGTATCCATAACAGCAAGTGTTTCTCGACTCAGGTCGTAGCCTGAGGTTTCTCCTGGAAGTTTTCCATTTGGGTACCCTTCATTCCCATCTGGCTGCAGTTGGACTGGGTTTGAGAAGCCATGGGGATTGGAGAATGTGAGTCAAGGGCGGAGGGCCTGTGAGAGGGAGGGTTCTAAGCCATTCTGGAGAATGTCCCCTTTACATTAGACCAGAAGTATCTTGTGGGGTCCCATTTGTTCAGACCCGGCTTTGTTAGAAATGACACTGGCAAAAAGGGGTGCACAGGCAAATGGTGAAGAGTAGGCTTAAGTGGTTTTTAATTTTACATTTTAGAGAAGTCCCAATTTGAAGTTGGGAGAAGATAGTGGGAAGGTGTAGAGACCCCCTTTATAGCAGCTAACATTCATGGAGGGCCAACTACGTGCTAAACTTCTAAGAACTTTATACATGTTATCTTGTTTCATCCTGTCTCAGTCAGCTCAGGCTGTTTTAACAAGTACCATAGACCGGGCAGTTTAAACAACAAGCATTTATGTCTCACAGTTCTGGCGGTTGGGAAGTCCAAGATCAAGGTGCCAGCAGATGCAATGTCGTCTGCTGAGGATCTGCTCCCTACTTTAGGGACAACTGCCTTCTTGCTGTGCCCTCACATGGTGGAGAGACAAAGAGGAAGCAAGCTCTCTCCTTTCTATTCTTATAGGGGCTCTAATCCCATCATGAGGACTCCGCTCTCATGACCTCCTTACCTCCCAAAGGCTCCCATCTCCAAATACCATCTTATTGGGGATTGGGATTTCAACATATGAATTTAGAGGTGGGGAGACAGATCCAGTCCATAGCACATCATTTTATAGCACATCCTCCAACAACAACCCTATGAACTCGGTGCCATTCTGACCCCCATCCGAGAGAGGAGGAGGCTTGGTTTAGGAATGGTAACTAACTCGCCCAAGTTCATGTTGGCTATTTGGTGACAGTGTCAGAATTTGAACCCAGGTCTGGCTCCAGATCCCGCAGCCTCTTCACTGCTTTATTCAATGCTTTCCATTGACAGCTGAACCCTTCTTCTTCCTCCACATAACCCTTCAAAGCAGATTTTTTGAGAATCCAGTGAAACTCACGGGTCCTCGCGGATCCTAAAATGTCAGAACTACTAAAGCTGTGTCAGCTGGGAGTGCCCAGTTCAGTGTCGGTTTCTTCCCACTCAGACGTCTCTCTTGGGGTGTCAGCCTTACCTTACAGTCTTGGGGTAGATAGCACAGGGATCAGAAACAAGCCAAATATACAGGTAAACATCACAGCAGGATCCTCCATCCATTCACTGGGGTTACATTGTCATGACCTTGGCCAAACCATCTGACCTCTTCAAGTGTCAGTTTCCCCATCTGTAAAATAAAATGCTAATAGTACCTACTTCTAAGTTTTGTAGAGCTTTAATGAGATATGGTATGTGAAGCTCTTACAACAGAAGCTGACGCATCATGAGCTTTCCAATAAATATTTGCTGTGATACTATTATTGCTGGTCCAGAACTAACAGTCCCTGTCGCTTCTGTTGCTTTCTCTTTTCTACTATTTATCACATTTTTTTAAAAGTATGAATCTTGCCTCATCACCAGGGCAGTGAGCTCTTGAGAGCAGCCAGACTGCTTGGCATTAGATTTCAAAAGTATCCCTCTCCAGCTCTGTGATCTTGGGGAAGCCCCTTCACCTTCCCAAGCCTCCGTTTCCTTTCCAGTGAAATGGGCATAATAATAGCACCTACCCTGCACTATTGTGTGTCTATGTGCAACAGGCCAGAACAGTCCCTGGAACATAGTAAGGGCTAAATCAATGTTAAGTATTATTGTCCTTATAGTGACTGGCGGTATTGTCAGTAACACTGTCCCGCTGAGAGCTGAGCTCACAGATTTTGCTCAGTAGATGCGGTGGGATGTGAGGTGACCCCTTCCAGGTCAGACAACTGGTTCTACTCCAGTCTGTGGGTTTCCTCTTCCAGGGAATACAAAAAGCAACAGACCCAGCACCCACCCTGGCTGATCCAGGAACAAGAGGCCCCGGGCGGAAACAGACACTGAAATATGATGCTCCTGGCCCAATAAAATTGTCAGGTGGGCTGCTCTGAGCAAGTGCCTGATTAAGCGAATCTAACCGCCACCGTAGGTTACTCCTTGGCACCATTGACTTGCGGGGAATCGATCGACGGTCTGGGCTGGAAGCAGAAGCAGTACAGGGAGGTGAGGGTGTCTGGGCAGGCCTCCACTGTCAGAAACCAATTACTTATGTCTCCGGGACTGCCTGGCAGGAGGGTCATAAATCATGGTGGTAATCAATAGCTTGGGAGTGGACAATCCGGTGGCAGGCGTGGGGGCTCCGGGGGAGGTGGAAGGACCCAGGTCCCTGAGGGGTTATACTGGAACAGGTCAGAAAAGCCCCAAACCCAGCTCTTCTCTTTTTTCTGACTGTGTGAGCTTGGGCAAGTCACTTGACATCAGGGACCATTTTCTCATCTACGAGATGGGGCTATCAATACCTCACAGGACTCCTGGGAAGCTTAAAGGAAGGAGATGCAGACAGCCCTGTCTACCACTCTGTCTGCCGAGACAGCCACCTGTGGCCAGCCAAGACCTTGAAGTGCAGTAGGTCCAAATTGAGACGCACCGCAAATATAAAAGAACACAGCTGATTTCGAGGACTTCGTATGAGAATAAGAATGGACAGTAACTCCTTAATGCTTTTTCATATGGAGGGCATGTTGAAATAATAATAACATTTTAGATCTATCGGATTAAATAAAATACACTATGAAAGCTAATGGCAAATGCTTCTTTTTAGGGTTTTTAGTGTGACTACCAGAAAAAAACGAGTGGAAAACATCTCAATAACTTTTTATATGGGTCCCATGTTGAAATGATATTATCTGGGATATATTGGGTTAAATAAAAACATGTTATTTAAATTAATTTCACCTGTTTCTTTTTAGTTTTTCTTTTAACGTGGTTATAAGAAAATCTGAAGTTATGTACGTGACTCTCATTATATATCTGTTGAATGACACTGGTCTATTGCTTTCTTTCTCTCATATGTTTTTGCGTCATGAAATCTGATGAGCTTTGCACTCCCCTGGACAAATCCCATCTTTCTCTGAGTCTCAGCTTCTTCACCAGACAGAAAGAGAGAAAAATCAGAGTTAATATCTAGCAAGCCTTTACCAGGCACCATTGCAAGTGTGTTACATGCATTAGCTCCCTTACTCATCAGAACGACACTATAAGAGAGACATCAACCCATTTCACAGTTGAGGAGACTGAGGGTCCAGCCCTTACCGAAGTTGTGTAACCAGCAAGAAGAACCAGGACTCAAAGCTAGTTCTACCTCACTCCAATGCCCATATTCTTTACTACTCTATACTTGCTCTTATTCACTTGCTTAATTTAGGACCAGAAGCATGTCAAGACAGAGGGCCAAGGAGGGATTTGCAAGCTCAAGCAAAATTCCTCGCTCAGCCAGTTCCAAGGGCCCCATATAGTGTCTTGCAAGGACTGGACAAAACCCCACTGGGTGGCACGGCTTCCTCTCTGATGTAACCACTCTGAGAGCCAAATATTGAGGAGCAAGTGGCCCACATACGTGGCCCGAGGACCCCCATCTTCCCTAGAGCTGCAGGCTTCCTATTGGCTGAGCACAGGTTGGGTAATTCTCATCTGAGAGCCAGCCCCCCCAACCTTACCCCACTCACCTCCTACCTGAACATTCTCACAGCTTTCCTGAAATTGTGACTCTTATTCTGGAAAGTGACATTTCCAGATAAATAGGCTGCTTTACTTGTCCTTTTGGCATTGAGTAGGGGTGCGTGTGTTTGTAGTTCTAGGTGCAATAATTGTATTAGGTGAGGAAGGTGACATTTAAATGTGTACGTATGGGAAGGAAGATGGATGCTGGGCAGCCAAGAGGTGGAATGTAGTGGGCATCTCTGTGTGTGTGAGTGTGCGTGCACAGATACTTGAGCCCTGTAACCCCCTCTCTGATTATTCTGAGAACAGCACCATCCCCTTTCTTTAGGGGACTGTCTGTCCCCCCACCTCCCCCAAAGTCATGCCATCAGCCCTATCCCTCAGATGCTGGGGTAACTGGGTAACTTGAGCTAGTCCCTTTCTTGGGGATTTGAATCTTGAGCAGATACTCCAGGGACAAAAAGAATGAATTTATTTGTCCTTCGAGGCAGCGGACCATTCTTGCTGCTAAGGTCCCCGGGACTGCCCTGGTTACTGACCTTTCTGTGGCCTATTGTTTATCTCATATTTCAATTCTGTGAGCTTCCATTAACCCTCCAGTTTACCCTCCCCTTGCTTTTAAGCTAAATTCAATCTGCTTTTTTGTTACGGAGCTGGCCATCGACAGAGAGGAAGGACTCCAACTCTCTGGACAGTCTGCTTTGCCAGGAGGATTGGGGGGGTATTTAAGTGGGGGAGCTCCTAATATAATGCTAGCTCTGAGAAGTTCAGAGCCCCCCCTCAAGATTTTTGCTAATTCTCAGAAGGATTCATGTCTCTACTGTTCTTGCTTCCACACTTTGTGGCACCACATCCCTCCAGACGTGAAACTCAGCTTCCTGCTTGAGTTCCATTACGAAGAAGAAGAAGGAGAAGGAGAAGGAGAAAGAAGAAGGAGAAGGAGAAGGAGAAAGAAGAAGGAGAAGGAGAGGGAGAAGGAGAAAGAAGAAGGAGAAGGAGAGGGAGAAGGAGAAAGAAGAAGGAGAAGGAGAAAGAAGGAGAGGGAGAGGGAGAGGAAGAGGAAGAAGAAGAAGAAGAAGAGGAAGAGGAAGAGGAAGAAGAAGAAGAAGGAAGAGGAGGAAGAAGAAGAAGAAGAAGAAGAAGAAGAAGAAGAAGAAGAAGAAGAAGAAGAAGAAGAAGAAGAAGAAGAAGAAGAAGAAGAAGAAGAAGAAGAAGAAGAAGAAGGAGAAGAAATAAATCCAATTGCACAAATTATTTGAGGACAGAATTTTCCCCAGATTTCAGGAATGGAGTGAAAAGACAGGGACAGGTGGGGTCAGCACTGGTTTAGTGAGAACAACTTCCAAATGGAACGTTAGGGCACCAGGACTTTTCAAACGTCCCTGGACCAACACTTTTGGGGGTTGGTGGTGGTGACGGGGGTGATTCCCCCTTTCCCTCACTCAGCTCCAGCCTCTCCCCATCTGGCTGCGTCATCTCTCTCATGTCTTCAGGCTCTCCTAATCTCATTTTCCCACCCTCTACCCTGGGCGGGGGGGGGGGAAGCATCAGTTAGTTTTGTTGTCTAGTGCAGAGTCACTTCAGACTTTTCTCCAAAAGCTTTAGGCTATCTGACACCGGAGCCCTTGCATCTTTACCTTCTATTCCTGACCCGACAACTTCGGTAGCCAGCTCTTAGTATAATATTTCCCCACTTGATTGTGACGATTATTTTTAGCTATGAGCACAGGCCAGCACAGGAGCTTCTTCATCTTAGCTCTGATCACTGCCTTCCCAGAGCATCACCCCTGGGACCAGGGGCCTGTCTGTAGTGCCAGGTACCTGCTGAGAACATGAGAATTGGTAATGTCCAACATCCCCTTGGTGGGGGGCGGGGGAGCAAAGATAAAACAGAGTGGCTCCAGGCACCGGGGTGGCTCTGTCAGTTAAGCATCAGACTCTTAATTTTGGCTCAGGTCATGATTTTGGGGTCATGAGATCGAGCCCCACGTCTGGCTCCATGCTGAGCGAGGAGACTGCTTGGGATTCTCTCTCTCCCTCTGCCCCTCCCTCCCACATAAAAAAGAGAGAGAGAGAGAATAGCTCCCTTTCATTGAGGGCTTACTCTGTGCCAGGCCCTGAGCCAAACACTTTGCCTACATTGTCTTTCTCGGTCTTCGTGAGAACCTAGGAGGTGGGGTGCCAAAATGATCCCCTATTCCCAGAAGTGGAAACTGAGGTTTGGAAGAGCCAGGTATACCTGGGCCTCCACACGCCGTGACCTGGCCCATTCCCTGACTGCAGGTAGAACAGGACGCAAGCCCCCAGGTGGGCTGGCCTGCACTGGCTGAATCCACTTTTGGATCCTGTTTGCCCCACAATCGGCATGGTGATGGCGAGAGCCTGGAGTCCTGCTCTTCACGCTGCAAATTGAATTACATCCATCAGCCTGGCGCCAGAGCTATTTTTCCCAGGGCTTTCCCAGCTTTAATTAGAATATTTTTATTTTCCCTGGGAGAGGGAGGACAGCTGATCTCAGCTTCAATAACCTTGCCGGGGGCCAGAACCTGGAACTGCAGGGCTGGTGGGCCATCAGATGGAGCAGCCAGCAGGAGTGGGAGGGAAGGGAGGAGATTCTGTGTTTGCAGGCGGGGGGGGGGGGGGGGGGGGGCGGTTGGGAACTCTCTGCCCTCTCCCACCCTCAGTGAGCTGCTATGATGTTAACCGTGGTAAGAAGGAGCCCAGCAGAAAGTGACTTTGAAGAGACACAGGCTTGCATGCATGTGAGCGCGCGTGTGCGCACACACACACACACACACACACACACTCACTCGTTAAGGCGTGAGGGACAAGGGAGTCAGCTCATTGGCTCACAGACTGAAGTCCAAGTGCAGCAATATCAGAAGGACCGTGTGGTGAAGCTGGGAGGCAAGCCTCATGGTTCACCCCACGCTCCGGGAGCCGTGTAGTACAGTGGTTAGGGCGGCGCCACCCCAAAGACCAGAAAGCACGCTTCACAGGTAATTTAAAATTTTCTAGTAGCCACATTAAAAAAAGGGGGGGGGGAGAAACAGTTGAAATTAGTTTTAATAATCTCTTGGATTTAACCCAGTACATCTAAAGGGTATTACATCAACGTGTAATCAATATGAAAAATTAGTTACGATATTTCAAACGAAGTCTTCAGTATCTCATGTATTTGACACACCTAGCACACCTGCACTCAGACTTGACCGTTTCTGCTCTCACCAGGCGTGTGTGGCCGACGTACCGTGGGTCGCAGGGTCGGGATTTGCACTGTGGAGCCTGATGCTCCAGGCTCAAGCCTTATCCTGGTGTTTGCTTACGGCATCATCTAAGTTACAAACCTCCCTCCCTCACCTCCTTCATCTGTGGGATGTGTGATGACCATGACCTGTAACTCACAGGCGTCTGCAAGCATTAAATGTAGTAATTCACGCAAACCCCTTAGCAGAGTGCCTGCACATAGGAGGTCCTGGTGTGTTAGCTACTGAATGGTTCTTCCCATAACTAATGACAGCTACCATACAGGATGGTGTCATCCAAGCCAAGCCTCTTGCTGGCTGCTTTACACCCTGCATTCACCGTAAAGCCCATCACAATGCTTTAAGGTAGAAATCATTAACATCTATATTGTATAGATGCAGAAACTGAAGCTCAAGGAGGGGCTAGCTCCTACCGACTGCAGGATGAAATCTTAAAGCGGCTGGTGAAGGACTTCGCGATCTGTCCCCTCTCTACCTCGATAGCTGGACAGCAGAGTGACGGCGAGTATGGATGCTAGACCCAGCTGACCTGGGCTCAAATCCCGTTTCTACCACTTACCATCTGTGTGACGCTAGGCAGATTGCTTCCACACTCTGAGCCTCAATTTCATCATCTGTGAAATGGGGGCAATCGACTGTATAAGGTCCTTGTGAGGATTTAATGAGTTAATATATAAAGAGTGCTTGGCACAGAGTAAGTAGCATATAAGTGTAGGCACTTTTATGATTTTTATTGATGGCGTTTCTCACCACTGCCTGTCCTATTTCTAAGGGGGACCGTTACAAGCAGTTCTGTCCCCAGATGGACCACATTCTCTCTTTGCACACAGCAGGTCCTTTGCCCAGCCTGTTCCTTATATCTGCATTATGTCACTTCCTTCCCTTAGTCCTTTCTGGCTTTGCTGCCCCTTTGTCTAGAAAATCGGGACTCAGTCCCCTCCCGGGGCATACACTAGCCCCCACGCCTACCTCCCCACGTGGCCCTGCATTGGCTGTTCCTCTGTCCCACGGCAAAGACTTCATCAGGACAGGACCGTGGCTGTCACGTCGATCTCTGCCCCAGCCCCAGCACCAGCCTGGCTCAGGGAGAACGCTCAGAAACACGTGCGCCCTGAACGGAGATCTTCCCAGTCCCTGGAAAAGAGGCGGCGGCCATCCTTTCTGTGCTTGGTTCAGGCTGGCTCTTGGTTTACCGCACAACTTGGCCCATTTTCTCGACGTGTAATAGGACGAGTCACTTCACCTCTTTATTCTTTTCCCTGGACTCTAACAAAGCATAATTTGCACACGGTAAAATGCACAAATCTTAAGTCCATGGCTCGATTAATTTTGCCAAAGGCAACGCTCTTGTATCACCCTGATCAATTATATAAAATCTTTCCAGAAGCTTCCCTGTGCCCATTCCTAGTAAGTGCTCTTCCCCCAGGGGTCAGCACTCCTCTGATTCCTATCGCCATTGGGAAACTCTGCCTGCCCTTGAATGAACTTCAGGTGCACGAACTCCTATTGTACATACTCCGTAATTTCTGTGAGATTCAGCCATGCTGTTGAACGTCAGTGGTTCATCCCTTTTTATTGCTGAGTCGTATTCTGCTGTATGGACACACAATTCCCTCCCACCTGCCCCCTGCTATTCTCTTGTTTGGGGACATTTGGGTTGTTTCCTGCGCAAGCCTTTTGTTTTGATTTCTCTTGGGTAAATACCTTGGAGTGGAATTGTTCCTATGATAAGAATGAGAAGACTATGTCTTACTTTATTAGAAACTCACAGATTTCCAAAGCAGTTATACCACTTTGTCTTCGAGACTCTGTTTTCTCCATTTGCAAGGATGTGGTTGGAACTGGAGGGTATTATGCTAAGCGAAATAAGTCAGTCAGAGAAAGACAGATACCATAGGATCTCACTCATATGTGGAACTTAAAACAGATGAACATAGGGAAGGAAAAATAAAATAAGATGAAAACAAAGAGGTAGACAAACCATAAGTGACTCTTAACTATAGGGAACAGAGTGTTGCTGGAGGGGAGGGGGGTGGAGGGGTGGGGGACACTGGATGATGGACATTAAGGAGGGCACGTGATATAATGAGCACTGGGTGTTATATGCAACTGATGAATCACTAAAATCTACCCCTAAAACTAATAATACAGTCTATGCTAACTAAATTGAATTTAAATTAAAAAATTTTTTAAAAGACTCCGTTTTCTCTGCTGTAAGCCAGGGCTGACGCATGGTGTCCCTTAGTCAGGGAGGCATTGTAAGGAGGAAGTCAGGAACTTGCAACACCAAGTGGCTTAGCTACAGTCATTGTTATTCACATTTGCCCTCCTGCCAGGTGATTTGCACCCGTTGGCGAGTCCCACGGGTCAGGGTGTTGTGGGCCCTGAATGTCAGCATGAAACAGGAGATGGTTCACCTTGGAGGTGTCCTCGCTCACCAACTCCTCAGCGGGATTTCATTATCTCCCTCTCTGTGAGGCAGTTCAAATCACCGTGATTATTTGCACATCCTTTGAACCAGAGAGGGCAGAAGACAATTTCACCCCCCCCCAAAAAAAAACACCCCTGCCACCACCTTGGAGAAGGACCTCCAGGTGTGATCTCGTGGCTGGTGTCCCCGGTGTAGCTTGGCCAGGAAGGGACATTCTAAACAGAATTCACACCCTGTTCCCTGGGTCCTACAGGGGCAGCATTCTTTGGGCTGCCATCATTAAGGCTCTGTCACAGCCTCAGCTAGAAACAGCCATTTCCTGGGGATTTGGATTCAGTTGTCAAAACGGCCCTGGTTTGGAAACTCTGAATATAAAATCCAAGCCCTGAAGCCTGTGATTTTGAAGGTGTGTCTCTGTGGGTTTCTGCTGTTGGCAGAACTTCCCATCTATATCTTTTTATATAGATTTCAAAGGGCCCAGTGGCTCAGTCAGATAGGCTCCTGGGCTCTGTCCGGGTGACCTCTGACAAGTCAGTGCCTCTCTCTGAGCCTCTGTCTCCCCTGAATTTCAGTTTCTGGGAAGCAAAGTTATCATTCACTCTGTGGCCAAGGCCACAAGGTCCTCCCTCTACCAAGTAGCCATTCTCCCAGTTCCTTCCCTGACTTGGAGTTGGACTCATGGCCACCTAGAGTGAAAACTTTATTTTTCATCACTCCCTGTTGCTAGAGGTAGTCATGGGAGTAATTCTGGCCAAGGAGATATAAAAAAACAGACGTCACATGCAACTGCCTGGAAGGACCCTAAGAGAGAGAAGTGAGCCTTTCTTTGTCCCTTCCTCCTGCCTGCTGACTGGAATGTGGTTGTGATGCTGGAATTCAAGCAGCCATTTTGGACCAGGAGGAGAAAACCACATGCTGAGGATGACAGAGCCTCAAGAAAGGAGGAACTCTAGTCGTTGACGTCTCTTCTGAACCAACTATTCTTGAATTCATTTAACATGAGAGGAAAATAAGCTTTCTTCCTTAAGTCACGGTTATTTTATTTCTTGTCCTTGCAACCCATCGGAATCCTAACTGCCTGGTGTTGAGAGGATTAAATGAGCTTAATTTCTGTAAAGGTGTCAGCACAGTGCCTGGCTTATAGAAATCACTCAATACGGTAGAGATAATTGTATTATTTTAAAGGCAAGAACAAAAGGGATGGTGAATTGTGGTTGGACAATCTGGGGTATCATTTCTGATTTGATTGAGGTGAAAGAAATTCTGAATGGAGTTCCCTGAGCTGGTGTGTGTGTGTGTGTGTGTGTGTGTGTGTGTGTGTGTATGTGTGGTGTGTGGTGTGCGTGCATGTCCTCAGAGACTACTGCCAGACCCCATCGATGTGTGTGGGGTCCGTTTATTCCCAGGGCTTTGGTCTGGGTAGAGCTGGGTGACATCCTCAGGCAACTCCGACTCTCTCTGCTTCTAGACTCTCTTCTCTTCATTTCTAATCACCTGGTCTGGGGCCCAGCCTGGAAGCTGTGGGCTGTGCTATAATTCCCTAGTTTTTCCTCAGTGCACAGAGTACTCCACTGATGAAATTGGCCCAAATGATCCTTCATTGCCTTTTTTATCCAGGAATTAAGGCTCCCCTGGCATAGCTCTGGAGGAGGCTGAGGAAGAACAGCTGCTCTAGCTCTGATTCCTTAAAAGTAGAAATCTGAACAGAAGAGCCTGACAGGACCGGGCACAGTCACGCTGAGTACCTTTGTCCCCACTGTTCCCACCAGCTGAGGCGTTTGCTTGGCTCCCGGCCACCATAATAAGACGATTACGTGTTATGGGGGCGCCTGGCTGGCTCAGTCAGAAGAGCATGCTACTGAGTTCAAGCACCACGTTGGGTGTAGAGATTACTTTAAAATAAGACCTTAAAGAGGGGGTTATTATGTGTCAAGCCCCTGCTCTGTGCTAGGCTTGGTGCTAAACCCCTTCCGTGCACTCCCTCATTTCATCTTGATGTCATGGTGGGCATCATGCCCATTTTGCAGGTGGGGAAGCAGAGGCTTAGCGGTCAAAAAACATGCCCAGCATCACACGCTAGTCTGGAGTTAGGCTCCAAGGCTTGGGCTAACCACCACCCCTCCTTCCTGAATTTGCCTTTTCCGTCTGAGCCCTCTGCCCTGAACTGTGCTCCCAGTGGGTGCTAACGATGATGGTCGGGGTCCCTGCAAATAAATAGGCAATTACTGCCCCAGGAGACAGGAAGCTCAGACAGAGCTGGCCTCAGAATCCCTCTGCTCATTCATAGTAAGCAAACATTTTCCTTCCAAACAGAAAATGCTTTCTCGTTCCTTTTTGATTAAAAAAGCCACTGATGCTCTTCTGAGATATGCAGATGATACCTAAAGGTGTAGAGAAAAGCGTGCACTTCCCATCTAAAGAACCATGGATGTGAATGTGTATTAAGCCTTCCTGTGGGTCAGCCCTGCTGGGTGTGCTAAAGACAGGGGCGACCAGCAGAGACTCATCCCTGCTCCCAGGAACTTGCTGCTATAGCACCTGGACACAGATCCTTCCAGCTCGTTTTCTATGCAAAGTCACATGACGCGTATTTTTTAAAAAGAACGGGGCCATCCTATAGACTTGTCACAGTTTTCCTCTGAATATCATCTGATTATGTCTTTCCGCTCCCTTCCTGGAAAGTGGACTGTGCAGAGTGTGGATTCCCCAGGGCCATCTGAGAGCCAATGGCTTTGGGTTCAGACAACGCAGGTGAGAAACACCTTCCTCCAGCGAATACACAAGTGGGCTTCCATCTCTCTCTTTCACTTTCCCCGTCTACAAAACAAAGAGTACTTCCCTCCCATATTCTGTTGGAGAGCAAATGAGATAACACACCCAGAACACAGCACCTGATACACAGTAGGTGTTTCAAAAATGCTGGGTTTCTTCTGCTGTGACTTTATTTTTCTCATGAGCCTAGGGGGGTGATTTTGTTTTGAGTTTTATTTTTTTTTAATCTTGCGGGCTGAGGTTGAGGCACTCATATTTCTCGGCTTATGACATACTCACATTATTGTCTGCAAGCATCTCCCATGTGTCATTCATTAATTTCCATTGATCCGCATGCCCCACTCTTACCCACCCCTCCCACACGCACCCCACAGGCAGCCAGTCTGACCTGTTTGATGTCCTTTTATTTGTGTCTGTTCCTGGGAAATGTGTTTTGTGTGCATGTGTTTTTTATTTACGTAAATGGTACCACGCTGTGGCTGCATCCTGTTGTTTTCTTCGTGACCCTGTGATTTTTAAGACCTGCCCATGCTGTCCTGCCTGCATCGATGCCCACCGTATGGTACTCCCTGGTGTGTGTGTCCACCGCAGTTTACTCATCCATTTATTTAGGGGCCGACACTTGGAAGGGCTCAGCTTGCCCCCGCCGCAGATGGCACGATGGCGAGCAATCTCACACGTCCCTCCCCCGGCCCCGTCACGTGGGCTCGAGTGAATTTCTCTATGGTGGATTGGCCCTGGCCGCCCTCCCAGTCAGTACTTGTATACAACGCAAACATTAGCCAGTTTTCTTCTGCTTGACCCCCCCAGGTGCCACGCATCAGGACCCCTCCCATCCTCTGCTTAAGATCATTCCTGAAAAGCCAAATGGAAGTGTAACCGTGTAAAGGTCCTAATAGCTATTTGGGATCCTTACACTTCAGAACTTCGGGGGCTACTCAGGATCCTTACACTTCAAAACTTCGGGGGCTACTCAGAGCCTCATTGTCCTCACTTGTACAATGAGGAGGGTTGATTAGATCCTCTTGAAAATCTCCTTACACTTCAAAACTTCGGGGGCTACTCAGAGCCTCATTGTCCTCACTTGTACAATGAGGAGGGTTGATTAGATCCTCTTGAAAATCAACAGAGCAGGAAGGGTCAGAAGACTTTGGGTTCAAGTCCTATCTCTGCCCCTTACCAATTACGTGCCCTTGGGCAAAAGGCTTCACCTGTCTGAGCCTCAGCTTCCTCATCTGCAACATGGGTCCCTAAAAGTACCCGTTTCCTAGGGTATTGTAAGAGATGATGAGATAATGCATGAGAACCTCTTAGCACATTGACTGGCTATCCCCACCAGCCACATTTAGTGCTGTGATATGACTATTGGTTACAATATGGTGTTTACAATAACTACAGCAGCAACAACGAGAGAGCACACACCTCCATGTTCTGATCATCACTGAGTCTATGATAATTGCAGTAGCACAACTGCATTTCATTTCTTCCCCTGCATTTCCCCATATCACCTGGAGGAGGCAGTAATGAGTCATAAGCCTCTGGTCTGAGCAATGAACATTCAGAAGATTTATAAAAAACCTTCTGTTGAACCTCTTTATAGGGGTTTCACACCACGAATCCTGCTGTTGGATTTCTCTCCTGTACTCACTCCCACCCCTGTCCTGTCAATGTTTTTAAAAGGCTGATAAGTTAGGGGCACCTTGGCGGCTCAGTCCGTTAAGGATCCAAATCTTGATTTGGGCTCAGGTCAAGCCCCACATTGGGCTCCATGCTCAGCAGGAAGTCTGCTTGGGATTCTCTCTCTCTCTCCCTCTCCCTCTGCTCTTCTACCCCCACCCCACCCCACTCTAAATAAACAAACAAATAAATAAATAAATGAAATCTTTTTTAAAAAAAGGTTGGTAAGGTGAACAACGTATTACCCTCAGCAAATGCCAGTCTTCTATTTAACCTGCTAGGTTTAGCTGGCCTGCCATTTAAATTTTAATGCAGGTATTCTGTTCTCATTGCTTGCTGTGCATGTGGCCCCTACTCCAATGGGATAGTGTATTCTCACTTTTATGGAGTAGATGTATATACCTGGTTGCAGACTGGCTTTTCTCGAAATCATTCGCTCACATTGGATTCCCCTTTTTAGTATATACCTGTATGGATACAGTCAACGAATGTTTATTGAACATCTAGTATGGTCCTGCGACTGTGTTCTCCATGAGGGAAGGCAGACATTGAACTTTCAGTCCATAGGAGAAGGCAGATGTTGAACAACAAATTACACAGATAATAAGTTAAATTAAAATGTCACAAACTGGGTGACTCAGTTGGTTAAAGATCCAACTCTTGATTTTGGCTCAGGTCACGACCTTGGGGTCCTGGGATTGAGCCCTATGTTGCGCTCCCCACTCAGCAGGGAGTCTGCTTCAGGATTCACTCTCTCCCTCTGCCTCTTCCCCCTCTCTGAAATAAAATAAATAAATAAATAAATCTTTAAAAAATAAAGTGTCACAAATTTATTATATTACATCACACTGTGCTATACTCCATGATGCAAACACATACAAATATAGGCACACAGAGAAGTAAGTATGGGAAGAGAGAGACCAAAATGTGAATGTTGATTTTCTTTGGATGATGGGTATATCAGACACCATTCTTTCAGTTGCAAGAATCAGAAACTCAATTTATTTATTTATTTTTAAGATTTTATTTATTTGAGAGAGCGAGAATGAGAGAGAGAGAGAGAGAGAGAGCACATGAGAGGGGGGAGGGTCAGAGGGAGAAGCAGACTCCCCGCTGAGCAGGGAGCCCCATGCGGGACTCGATCCCAGGACTCCAGGATCACAACCTGAGCCAAAGGCAGTCGCTTAACCAACCGAGGCACCCAGGCTCCCCAGAAACTCAATTTGAACTCATTGAAGTAGGAAAGGAGATTTGTTGTCTCATGTATTTAGTTGAATGATATGAAGTTGTCTTTTGGGGATCAAAAATTGCCAAATATTGGAGCTGCATATGGCTCAATTTAATAACTGAAAACTCTATTAAAAGACTGGCTTCAGGTGTAGTTGGATCCAGGTGCTCAGACAATGTCAGCAATCTCTCTCTCCATATGACTCAGCTGTCCTTTCTTCTGTGGAGTAGGCTTCATTCTCAGGCAAGCGCTCCACAGACTGAGGCAAGATTGGCAACTCTCGGCTCCCAGCCTCTTTGCAGCTTAGGACAATTAAAAAAAAAAAAAAAAAAGCACCACTCTCTCACTGAGTCCAGGGAAAGTTCTGGGCAGAACTCTAATTGGCTCGTGCCTGGGTTTGGTTATGCTCCCTTTCACGAACCAATCACTGTGGCCAGGGCTGGGATGCTCTGATTGGCCATTTCTGGGTCACATGCTTCCTCCCCACCCCTCCCCCACCCCCCACCCCAAACCAGCATGGAGATCGTGTCAGCCCCTAATTAGCTGCATGGAGAGTGAGGGATGTATAGTTTTAAATTTGAGCACTGCTACTAGATAAAATGGGAAGAAAGGGCTGCCTCACATTTCGAGCAATTTTTTCTTTATTCTCTTTTTTTTTACCTCTCTGCATTTCCTAAATTTCTATAATGAACATGAATTACTTACAAAAAAACATTTTCAAGTTATTAGAAAGAAACCCAAATGTATTGAAAATGGAATTTGGACACAAATGTGGCCTGGCTTTATTCCAGGCCAATAATGGCTTTCTGTGTTATCCCTCCAGGTACAATTTGCCTTTTAACCAGAATCAACACACCGTGACTCAGAGGAGAGTGTAATGAAGGAATTTAGGGCACAGAGGAGCCCACGAGGCCCCAAGCCCATTGTCTGTCTTCGCTGGGGCCGTATTGCCATGAAATCCGGTTGACCTTGAAAAGCTTTCGTGAGGACTAAATCAACGACCTCAGAAGTGATGTTCAGCTCTGAAACTCAGTTTCCTCACCTGCCAGATGGGGATGCTAACAGTTCCTTTCATACAAGATTGTTGTGAGATTAATGAGCCCGCACAGGTAAGCACAGTCCTAAGACAATGGTCACCCCATTCCTGCCTTTCCAGAAGGCCCTCTTCCTGGTCGTGTGGGACTGAGCAAAGCTGAATTCAAAGCCAGTTCTGCCATTTACGAGCCGTGTGGTCTCCCGCAGCGCAAGAAACCTCATGGCACTTGGGTTCCCTCACCTGAAAAACAGGCATGAATTTACTCTCAGTGCAGAATTGAGAGGACCTGACAGGGTTGCCTTTTAATAAAACAACTTGATGCATAGTGGACACTTAGTAAATGTTTGCTTTCATTCCCTTTCTGGTGTCCTTTGACCTCTTCCCCAGATGCATCGACAGAAATCACATCCATGTAGTTAGACACTGTGTTTTAAAAACATATTTACGTGTGTAATTGTGATCATTATGTAAGGCAGCAAGAAGATGACAAATTCATGCAGTCTGTAAGTTTTTTATTAAAGATGTTGAGTTTCTTTTTCTATTTAAAAAAAAAGATATATATCCAACTGTTCTAAAATGCTAAAAGGTGTCCATTTACAAAATGTTCTTAAGCATGACTGGGGGCTGATATTTCACACCTTGAGTTGTCTGTCCATCCATTCATCCTTCCTTCTTTCCTTCCTTCCCTACCTGCTTCCTTCTTTTCTTTCCTGTCACCCTTGCCAGCCTTCCACCCACCCATCCAGTCATTCATCCATATATCCACCTATCCATTCATCTGTCCATCCATCCATCCATCCATCCACCCGTTCATCCCTTAAACGTATGATGGAGACTGTGTGCCAAGTCCTTGTTCTGGATGCTGACCACACAGTGATAAAGAAGACAAACAGGGTTCCTGACCTTACAGAACTTACTCCAGGTTCTTGGCAAGTGGAATGGGACTAAAAAGGCTGAGGCTGAGTGCTGTAATTTGGGGGCTCAGCTTGGTCCCTGGGGGCGGGCAGTCCTCTGGGACACCAGGAAAGTCACTCTCTGCCTGTGGATGCCCAGCACTGGGATCCACGAACCGCCCAAGAAAAGTCAGCGTGGGTGAGGGCATGGGTGAGAAGTTTAAGAGGAAGTTGATCGGGTCTTGGCCGATCAACTGGAATGTAAACGTGATGTCACTTTTTTACACCCTCAATTTAAGATTGGGTTTATACCGGTTTTGGGCAGACCCTCACCCTCCTTTGCTTAGCTTCAGCTAATCTGAGCGGGGTTTTGTTACAGCTGAAGTGTCCTCACCGCAGCCGGTGAGAATTATTTTGCTTAATCTTTGCAGCAACGCTGTGAAGCTGGATCTGTTTCACCAATTTAGAGATGAGAAAATATGTGATAAGACAGGTGAAGTGGCTCGTCCTGGATCAGACAGAAAACCCGAGGTGCAGGATTTGTACCCACAGTCCTAAGCTGGTTTGTTTGTCTGTCTAAAGATCCACTTACTGGGGCACCTGGGTGGCTCAGATGGTTAAGCGTCTGCCTTCGGCTGAGGTCATGATCTCTGGATCCTGGGGCCGAGTCCTGCATTGGGCTGGGAGTAATAAAATAAAATACATAAATAAATATAAAAAATAAATAAAATATAAAAAATAAAATAAAAAAATAAATGATGCCTAGTAAATAAACCTCTCCCTCTGTCACTCCCCCGCTTATGTTCTCTCTGTGTATCTCTGTCTCAAATGAATAAATAAAGTCTTTTTTAAACAAAGAAAAAATAAATAAAGATTGATGTATTTTAGAAAGAGAATGCATGAGTCGGGGGAGGGGCCGAGGGAGAGAGGAGCGTGCTAAGCACGGAGCCCCACTCAGGGCTCAGTCCCAGAACCCATGAGATCATGATTTGAGCCAAAATCAAGAGTCGGAGGCTCAACCACTGAGCCACCCAGGTGCCCCCTAAGCTGGTTTTGAAGGTAAAAGTAGGGGAGGGCATTCCTGGCAGCATACATGGTGTGCAGGGGCGCCAGGAAAGGGCCAAGGCCGTTGCCTGCAGTTGTGTTCAGGGACGAGATGTAGGAAGAACGAGGCCCACGTACCTGATTCCCGCTCTCCCCAAGCACATCAGGCCCTTGTGTGCTGGACAACGCAGACCAGACCTAGCAAAATTAGTCTGCCGAGACCCATCATGAGCACTCAGTACCCTGGCTGTGGGGCCTGCTCTCACGACAGCCTGGACCAGGGGCCTTTTTCTGCAAACAGATTATATCATTACCTCAAGCGAGAGATGCTGCATTGTGAGCATGACAGTTTTATGGCTTGTAGATCTCCACAACTGGAACCATCTGGACTTTTACAAGCTCGGTAATGCAACCTCATAAACAAGCCATCGCAAGCCGAGATTTAGAAGCAGGAGTTTGCCGTGGGGGAGGCAGCCAGGTCTGATAAGGACGCAGGCTCAGAAGGCTTTAGGCAGGCTGATTTGCTGTGTGGCCCCAGGCAGATGTCTCCCCTTCTCTGGGCTTCACTTTTCCTCCTTCATGAGCTGGCTTTACTCAATACGTAGGGAGATTTGGGACTAGAAATGAGGTATGTGGTCTTGGATAAACCCCACCCCAAGCCCCTTCTCTCAAGATCCCAGGGCTGCCCACCAGCTTGCCACATCTAGTTACGGAAACATCGGTTCCAAGAGGCTGGGAGGTGATGTGTGTGCCCAGAGTGACGGGGATGCTCATTGCAGAGCTCCATCTTGGGGGCCCGGATTGCTCTGTGTGAAGGCAACACAGGGACGCAGCTGCAGAAATGCTAGTACACACCAGGCACAGGAATGAACTATTCTTCTTAAAGGCCAGGTCTTCCCTCCATTACAGCACAGGCCTCCTTGCCTCTAGTCCAGGTTTTCAGTACCCGAGCTGAAAGAGACGATGAACACACTGCTTTCAGGCTGAGCTGCTAAGCCTGTCTGCTTTCAAGTTGTCACCGGGGAAGACAGAGAGAGTCTGGAGACATTTCCAGGGGTGACTTGTGGGGGATTGTGGAAATTTTAATCTGAGCCCCAGAGCTCAGTGCAGGGAGGAAGGCAAAGGCGAATGGTGACAGGCAAGTTGATACCATGTCGCTCGTAAGGTCCTGTGGTATCGCAGCACAGAGCCAGCAGATTAAAAAGAATGACAAAAGGAAATTATTGTCAATAATACAACTGTGGGCCTATGGCTGCTCTCATGCCTTAGTGTATAAACTGGTGCATGTGGGGAAATTTTGCAGTCTATATTGAAAACTTACAATGCACACACTCTGATGTGCATCAACTACTTCACCACTAGGGATTTATCTTAAGGCAAGAATTAGACAAGTGCAAATATATATATTATAGGGTCAGTTACAACAGCGAAAGCTTGAAAATAAACCAAATGTCTGACCAGTGAGACTGATTAAGTTATACTATGGCCCCACAGTGGAATATATGCAGCTGTTTTTCGTTTGTTCTTTTATGAGCCTGATAGCCTGACATCCTTTTCTAGGCCTAGAAATGATAAGCTATTTCTATTTTGAAAGTGGAACAAAATGGTGTCAGGAAACTGGCCTCCAGTCATAGGACTGCTTACTTTTCTCCACCCCGCCCCCCATGTTTTTCCCCTCAGAGTAGGTTCTTCCCATTCAGTTTCCTGGACGTCATCTTGCACAAAATTCCCAGATCTTCCCTGGGGTTCCAAGCCCTGCTGGAAGCGAAGGCTTTGTTTTCTGAACTGCACTCTCATGTGTTTCATTGTCTGCTTGGTATTAAGGTGAGCTATGCCTGTGCTTCTGTGCCTTCCTGAACTTGGCTAGACCCATGTCTGACACACCTTTGAGCCCCTGCTTGAGATTCTCTCTCTCCCTCTTCTTGTGCCCCTCCCCTGCTCTCGCTCTCTCTCTCTCAAAAAAATAATAAAAAAAATAAATGATGCCTAGTAAATTCCCTAACATGAGGGAGGAGTTGATGTGAGGCACTGCAGCCAATTTCCATACCAAATACCTTAGCCTCACTTGATGTTCTGGATGGTGTTGCCTTATACTTGCCCTGGATCCTCATGAAGGTCAGCACCAACTCCCGTTTACTGTGATGAAGAATCTGACTGTACTACAAATGTATGGAAGAACCATGCTAAAGGGGGTAGGAGGAAAAGGTGCTGATTTAAGTAACTTTGGAAATGTGCAGTCTCTAGGACTAAAGGCAAAAGGAACAGCACATAAGCACTGTACTCTAGTTGATAAAGCTGAGTTCCATGGGGGTACAGGTTAACGATTCTGAAACCGCTGTACGTGTATACTGGAATTGAAGAATTCCATAAATGGATGGTGTGTGGTGGGAGCCAGCCTTCTTATTATTGGCGTATAAAATGTGCAAGGGGAGGAGGCTGGATGATTCATGTGGTAATGGATTAGGCCTGGAGACATCAGTATGAATTCATGTATAGCTTAATATATGTAGCTCTTGTCACATATAGAAATATTTATACCACATGTATATACATACATAGGTTAGAGTAGCATACCTTTCCTTGCTCTGTCCACTGAGAAGGTCTAGAAGCAGTGATACCCTACTAGCTACAAGAATAACTAAGGCCAGATCTTGGTTTATAACACCATTCTCCCATAAAAGGAACCAGAGATCGTTGGGAAAAAATAGCTGACTCAATGACCAGGACTGTAAACATGCAAGGTGAGCCTGGAGTATCTTCTACTGTCAAATGGTAAGAATGTGCCCCAAACCAAAAAATAAAAAATAAAAAAAAGAAAGAAATTTATTGGAGTATGTCAACGGAACATAGGAGCCAACTGCAAAGCTCCCAATGGCCCAAGCTAGAACCATTTGAACAAGATAAAGAATTATTGGATTATAACTCAAAATATAAAAGAAAAAGCCGTGAGTCCATACTGATATAACTAAATGATTAAATAACTTAATAAATGGGAAGAAAAGACAAGTATCCCCTACAGAAGAATTACAAATAATTTATGTAGCTACTCTGCCCTCAAGGAGGGGGAGCAGAGCACCTATGCATGTAACTTCCCTTCAAAGTGTTCAGTATGGGAAGGGGGCCAAAGAGTACCTTGACAGTGGACAAACATGGCAGACATTACCTCAACCAGATAGATGATCAAGCCCCATATCAGGGGTCCTATGTCATGTTAATATTACATACCCTTGATATGATGTGATGAAAATTACATTTTACCTCTTCAGTCTTCTTCCCAAAAACCTATAACCCCATTCAATTCATTAAAAAAAAAAAATCAGGGGCTCCTGGGTGGCTCAGTCAGTTAAGCATCTGCCTTCAGCTCTGGTCACCATCTCAGGGTCCTGGGATTGGGCCCCATGTCAGGCTTCCTGTTCAGTGGGGAGCTTGCTTCTCCCTCTTCTTCTGCTTCCCCCCACCCCAATCCAGCTCATGCTCTCTTTTGTCATTCATTCTCTTTCTCAAATAAATAAATAAATAAAATCTTAAAAAAAAAATCAGACAGGGGCACCTGGCTGGCTCAGTTGGAAGAGCATGCAATTCTTGACATTGGGGTTGTGAGTTCAAGTCCCATGTTGAGGGTAGAGATTACATACATACATACATACATACATACATAAGCAAATAAATAAAAAATAAAAATTTTAAAAAAATTGGGTACTAATAGGACATTCTTCAAAATACCTAAGCAGTACTCCTCAAAACTCTCAAGGTCCTCAAGAATGAGGAAAGTCTGTGAAACCTAAGGACACATGGCAACTATACATAATGTGCTATCTTGGGTGGGATTCTGAATTCAAAAGAAAAGTTAGGTGAAAAGTAAGGAAATTTGAATAAAATATGAACTCTAGTTAATAATTATGTATCAACAGCAGCTCAAACCATGTTATGTAATATGATACTAACAGGCAAAACTGACTGGGCATATATGGGAACTCTTTGTACTCTCTTCTCAAGTTTTCTGTCCACCTAAAACTGTTCTAAAAAGTAAAGTCTTGGGACACCTGGGTGGCTCAGTTGGTTAAGCATTTGCCTTCAGCTCAGGTCATGATCCCAGGGTCCTGGGATCGAGTCCCACATCAGCTTCCTTGCTCAGCAAGGAGCCTGCTTCTCCCTCTGCCTGCCGCTTCCCCTGGCTGTGCTCTCTGACAAATAAATAAAATCTTAAAAAAGAAAGAAAGAAAGTCTATCTTTTAAAAATTACCAATTAAGCCTAGATGAAGAATGATATCTTGGGTTTTCTTTTTTTTTTTAAGATTTTATTCGTTTGAGAGAGAGAGAGCATGGGGGGGGGAGGGATTGGGAGAGAGAGAAACCTAAGCAGACTCCATACTGAGCACAGAGCCTGACTGCGGGGCTTGATCCCATGACCCTGAGATCACAATCTGAGCCAAAATCAAGAGTTGGATGCTCAACCAGCTGAGCCACCCCGGTGCCCCTTGGGTTTTCTTTAGTTAACTTTCTTTGTTTACTATTGCAGTGAAGCCTTTTCATGTATGTGTTTGGCTACTTCTATTTCTTCTTCTGTGAATTGCTAATGGTCACGTGCCAAGAGGGCTTTAGGGGTATTTGTTATGTGGCATTATTGTAGTCATAGCTAACTAATACAATCTCACTGAATTACTACATCCCTGTGAAGTATTATTTGTCCGCTTTCCATTATCCAAATACCCATTTAACAGATGAAGACATGGAGACTCAGAGAGGCTAAATAATTTACACAAATTCAGACTCAGTAAGTGTCACAGCTAAGTTTTGAACCCACATCTGTCTGACTCCAGAATTTTCCAGCCACCATCCTATACTGTGAAGTACCAAGTGTGATGATGTCAGGGGAGGGGAGGGAATCCTGACAGCTAGCCAGGTATCCAGTGATGACCTTTGAATTCTGTGCTTTAATGTAGGGATGACAGTACTCCAAAGAGGGCCACCGTGCAGCCAAACTAGAAATGATATAGGAAATCCTTGGGGTGCCCGACTGGTTCAGTCGGTGGAACATGTGACTCTTGATATTGGGGTTGTGGGTTCAAGCCCACGTTAGGTATAGAGATTACTTAAAAATAAAATACTAAAAAAAAAAAAAAAAAGAAATTCTTGAATGAGCCATGAGAAATGGCTCATGAGGGCACCAAACTTCCTGTCCCAAGCAGAGGGACTAGAGTAGGTCACTCCAGACTCTGCTGAGAACAGCCAAATGGGCTCTCTGGAGGTGTGCCTGGAAGAAATGTAATTGTCAGGCGCTAGCAGGCAGCATAATCCCATGTCCTACATTATCATAATTTCATGTCGAAGCTCTGAAAACTGAAGCCAGGAAGGAGAACCTCCTCTCCTCAGAATGATTAACCAGCATCCAAGCCGTGGGAGCCCCCACTCCCTAGCCCCTGCCTTCCCAGGGCTTGACTTCAAGGAGCTGGGCTGAAAGCTGAAGGCTCTGGGCTCAAGGAACCAGGTTTGACTTCTGGCTTGGCTAATTGTCCTGTGCAGCCATGGGCAAGTCAACTCACCACTCAGGTCTTTGGCTTGTTCATTAGAAAATTAGAACCATATTCAGCTCAGGTCATGATCTCAGTGCCTGAGATCGAGCCCGCGTCAGGCTCCATGGTCAGTGTGGAGTCTGCTTGAGATTCTCTCTCCCTCTCTCTCTGCCCCTCCTGCTTATGCTCTCTCTCTCTTTAAAATAAAGAAATCTTGTTATACGCAAACAATGAATCATGGAACACTACATCAAAAACTAATGATGTAATGTATGGTGACTAACATAACATAATAAAATTAAATTAAAAAAATAAACATAGTGCAGTACTATAAAAAAATAAAAAATAAAATAATAAAATATTTTTTAAAAAGAAAATTAGAACCATAGCCCTTTTCCTACTGACTTCACAGAATTTTCCAGTGGATAAATTGTAGTACTGATGGCTAATGGTTATTGCACACTCTCCACGCACCAAAATTTCGCATGCATCAACTCACTGAATACTCATAGCAATCTGAATGGGTATGTGCTTATAGTATCCTCATTATATAGATGGAAAAATGGGCTCAGAGGCAAAAACAGACCTATCGCTTGTCTGAGGTCACCGAGCCTGCCAAAATTAAGTCAGAATTTAGAGTCCATCTTGTTCGCCAAAGAGTATGTCACTCACCATATTCCCATATGATACTAGATGGAAAAAACACTCAAGGGACTTGGGGCCTCTGGAGAAGACATTGGGGGCAGGCTGGGGAAGCTGGACAGGGTAGGCACGACTACTGGCTGGGGCTCCGTCCTTATCACTGGGGGGCTGTGCATGCGGGGGGTTTAGAGAAGCAAGGTGCAGAGAGAAACCAGCCTGAGAAACCAGTGACAACACTGGCAGAGAGGACAAAGGTGAGCTGTTGCAGCTGCCAAAAGTAACACAAATCTGGTGAAGACAGAGACACCAGAAGGGGGGTTTTAGAAAGCTTTGCTCACAGATGCGCTTTGTAATCCGCATCCTCTGGCCCCCGCTAGACCTGTAGTAAAATCCCTGGGTCTTATCAATGCCTTCAGAGGTGGATCCAGGTGTGCTTTTGGTTTTGACAGCCTGAGACTAGCCATAGAGTGGCCAAGGAGCCGGCCCCATTCTCCTGCCCTGAGCTCCGTGGCATGAGCCTGCCTCAGGCCCAAGACAGTCCCGGGGAGTCCCCAGGCTACAGCTTCCAGGAGCTCTGGCTCTGGGTCCATCAAGAACAATAGCTTTTTAAGGGACTTAGCTGTGTAGCTGTCCATCCTAGCTGGGTCCTGGCCGAGGTGTCTTCTTGAATAGATGTGAGTCAGAAGCAGAGTCATCCTTCTCTTTCCCTTGCTTTCTACCTTTTTTCTTTTTTTTTTGGTCTTTCCTCTTTCTCTCATTTTCTTCCTTACTTCTCTCTCGCCTCCCATCTTCCCTTCTTGCTCATCCAGCCCTCCCTCCTTCTTCCAATATTGATCCTTCAGCCACTGCGTGCGCTGCACTGCCCAGTATGCAGGACTGAGTGGTATAGACAGCTTTCCTCCTCTCTTACATTTATCACGTCCCCTCTACCAGGCACTGGGGCTAGGACCCAGTCACAAATATATAGACGGGTATATTGATATCGATATATAGAGATATAAATGCATATAGATGGAGATGCAGATACAGGGATGTAGACACAGCTGTAGATACAGATGTCAATATCACAGTCCCTGCTCTTCAAGGATCCAAATCCTTAGATTAACATCTAAGCCAATCACCAGAATACTCTCCCTCCAGATTCAGCTCTTCTGGACATTCAGATCCTTGTGAGATTTTTTTTTTCCCCATCATCTTATCTGGTAAAATACAGATTATTCACCTTCTATTCCTGGAGTTCTTTTTTTTTTTTTTTTTTAAGATTTATTTATTTATTTTAAAGAGAGAGAGAGAGAGAGCACACACGGGCGGGAGGGGCAGAGGGAGAGAGAATCTCAAGTGGACTCTGTCCGCACTGAGCCGGGAGCCAGATTCTGGCTTGATCTCACGACCCTGAGATCATGACCGGAACCGAAACCAAGAGTCAGATGCTTAGCCGACTGCATCACCCAGGCGCCTTTCCTGAGGTTATTTTCTAAGCATTTCTTCCCTTTTGCGACTCGACCTTCTTCCTTATTACTTTAATGGCTGCATAATGTACCCCTAAGTAATCTAATTTATGTAACCGGCTCCCTATTGTTGAACATTAGGTCGTTTCTAGTTTTTGCGTCCTTATAGGTGAAAGCATTTGCTTTTTTTGGTCCGCCCTGTCTGGGACTCCTGGGTCCAACTTAAGTGGGGGCATGGGAGGCATGAGGTAGATAGTTTGCATGGTGCAGCGATTTGTCCAGGAGCTGCTTCCTGCCCTGCCCTCGTCCCCAGGGCAGTTGGAGTATACAGCAGGTGCTTCGTGAATGCTGCCTGAGGATGCCTCCCTGCCTCTATTTCTGCACCTGGCATATGCTTTAAAGGACTCTCCATTAAAGCGTCCTGTCTCCTGCCTCACCGGGACCTTCCATAGCCTTTTTAACTCTATGTCCCCGGTGCCTGGCACCAGGAAGCCCCTCAGAAATGGAAGGGAAGGAAACAAAGACAGGAGGAGGAAACGAGAGAAAGCTTACTTACTAAGGCTACCCCTCATTAATAGGGCTGGGGATTGCCGTGGGACATTAGTGATGGAACATGTTGACACTGTGTAATTTATTAGCCTGAACTATACAATTATACCTTCCCCCAGGATGCCCACGACGAGAAGCTGCTTTTCATGAGTTTATCCTGGGGACTCAAATAAATAAGCAGAGAAACAAAAACCTCATGAATTTTTTAAAGAGCTTATTGGAATCAAGAGAAAACCCGGCGTTCTGAGTACAGAAGTATCCAATAGATCAGCATTTGTAGCTTCTCTTTACCCTCTGAAGTCTTTTATAATCCTCTTGCTTGCCAGCGTTAAGCCGTGTTTTCCCCCTGAATTTCCCTCCGTTGTGGATCGTCAGGAGAACAGTGTGTAACCATAGGACTCCCGCCTGCATCTCCCAACCACACTGGGGGGTCAGGGTGCCCAGCGCCGGGTGAAGTTGGGCCGTGGAGCCCCAGATTTGCGGGACCCCATCCTCTGCCCAAACCTGCTGGGGGCGAGGTTAGAGGTGTGGGATTACCACACTGAGACCTTTGGTGTCCTCTTAAGAAAAGCTTCTTGGCTACGAGCAACACCTGAGTTTATCATCCCCCAAATGTCAGCCTTGCCGAAAGTTAAGCGGTTTACAAGGTCTTGCTGAGAAATTCCGTGTACTAGAAGCTAATAGAAGGTCAGCATTTTCTATTTCTATTTTTTTTCTTCCTGCTGCCCAGGGTCTAGGTGATGCTCCATTCAGCATTTTGAAGTTGTTCCTACAAATTCTGACAAGGTAGCTAAGCGCTTGATGGGATTTATCCTCCCCAAAGCCTGTTATTATTTCCATTTTATAAATAAGGAAATTGAGGCTTGAACAGAGATTGGTCCCTTGCCCGAAGTCACACATGACAGGTGATGGAGGTGGGTTCTGGACAGTTGTATGTCTGAATCCAAAGCCCATGCTTCGATGCCCTATGATTTCTTCCTCCACTTTGCAAGTCAAGAATGCCCCCTCCTCTGCCCCTCTGCAGAGGTCTTCCTCGGCAGTGACTCCGCAGTTGATGCTAACAGCCTGAAATCCAAGTTAAAGAACTGCAACCTTAAATAGGTACAGGGGACATTCCATCTCTGACTTCCTCTAATTTCCTGGGGCCAAGGTCAGCAAACTACAGCCCTTGGTCCAAATCCAGCTCGCTGCCAGTTTATATAAATAAAGTTTTAATGGTACACAGCCACACACATTCATTTACGCATGGTCTGTGGCCGCTTTCATGCTACCAAAGCACAGATGAGTAGTGGAACAGACACCGTATGGTCCACAAAGCCTACAATATTTGTTTTTGGGCCCTTAGAGAAAAAGTTTTCTGACTCCTAGAAAGTGGAAAAATCAACATCTGTTGCCCCAGAACCTAGGGTATTAGATGATAACACCAGCCCTGTGAGTAGATTGCATTTTTGGAGGGCTAACTATGAGCCAGGGATTCTGCTAGTTGCTTTCGGTGGATGATCTCCTGGAATCCTCCAGCAATACCATCAGGCAGGTGCTCAGAGAGCTAAGCAACTGCCATTGTCACAGTCACGGGGTCTGAGACTCGACCCTGGAGTTGACTGGCAGTTTGTAAACTGAAAGGCATCATTTCCAAACAAACTGTCTACCCAGTGCCCGGCATCATGCGGTGTGGCTGGGATGGGCAGTGATAGATAACCAGCAAGGGACAGGCTCCATCCTTGGGAGACTCGTGAGCTTACGGGAAAGACAGGCCTTCCTCTAGATCAGCTGGGGAGATGAGCAGTCATGGAAGACACAGAGCTCACAGGAGGAGGAGGTGCCCGAGAAAGTGACCTGTGATTGAGGTCTTTCATGATGAACAGAAATGTGATCACTGAAATGGGAGAGAGAGAAGGACACCCCAGGAACAAGTGAAACAAAAACTTGGATCGAACCAGGTGTCAGGTGCCTGAGTCTAGGGTGAGTGAGGGGCAGAAGGCAGCGGGGGGCGGGGGGGGGGCGCGGCAAAAATGACAACAGGGCTGGTCTGAAACCAGAGAAGGAGAGGTTGGGATGGGACGCTGAGGACTTTGAAAACATATTTCCTTCCCGTCTCTAGAAAGAGCCTCAGGTTTTAAACACCCCATTTCCATATGTTAGGTAGTAGGTGCTCAGTTAGCAGCAAGCCCACTCTCGTCTGTTCTGGCAGGATGCTCACAGAGCCCCAGGCAGCAACACCTGCCCAGGTGACAGTGACAGATGTTCCTGGGACCACCAGGCTTCCAGAGTCTACATGTCGGGGTTGACTCCATTATCTCTGGAGAGGGGCATTCCAGAAAAAGCTCCTACTTTCCCATCTGTGCTCGGATGACAGGACAGTGGTCTTTGTGCCCTGGAAAAACTACACTTGCATTGTGGATCATGTGCTTGGGTAGGCGGAGAAGATGGGGAGAGCCCAGCCTTTAGGGCCATCAAATTCCAGCTCTGCGGGTCTCTGGCTGTGTGACCTGGGGCCAGTTCTCAGGGCCTCAGTTTCTTACCTATAAAATGGACCTCATCCCTGTGTCATGGGGCTGTTATGATAGCAAGTAGAGGCTGCCATGTAGTAAATCCCCCATATTTATTATTAGCTATTATTTTTATTATGATTAATGATCAGAGTTCTGTGTTAGTCAGTCTTTGCTGCAATCGGGCCAACAATTTGTGGAATTTATAAGAGCGTTTATCTCCTTCTCACAGTTTCACGGATGAGTTGGGGACGGCTCTGCAGGTTGGGTTTAGCCTACTCCCCTTGTCTTTCGTTTGGGGACCAGTGCCCACCTAAGACATGCTCTTCGAAAGGCAGGAACAGACATTTGAAGAGGGGTGAGTGAAAACTCAGGCACCCCCTAAGGCTTGAACTCAGAACTGACCCACAGTTGCTTTAAAATATCCCATTGGCCAAAGCGAGTCATACAGTCCAGCCCAAGAGCAATGGGGTTCACTCCACCCACAGTGAACTACAGTAAGGGTGGGGAGGAGAGGAGAGGAAGATTTGTGTCCGTAACCACAACTGCCGAAACTCCTAGCACAGCTCCAGGCCAGATGATTTCCATCACCTACGCAACACTGCCTTCTGTGTTTCTCAGGGGTTAGCAGGCCCCTCCCCCACAGCTATCTCCAATCACGGAGGGTCTTGGGGATCAGGAAATGTCCACAGGGACACAGTAGGTTTTCTACCAGTGGGGTTCTGATAGGTAGCCCCTAGTCTGAATTTCCAGACAAAGCCTAACTCACTGCTGGGAAGTGAAGGCAGCCACCCCCCCACCCGCGCCGTGGGTCCAGGGTGAGGGAAAATTACAAGACAGCCCCCATGTTGGAAAATGACCACCAAAATTCCAATACTCAGTGCCCCACGCCGCCCATTCAGTTTTCTCTGGCTGTAAATGTTGGTTGTCCCGCTGCCGAAAGCAGGGTGGCTGTTTATCCTGGGCACCAATGGCCGTTGTTAGCTCTACTGATAAACAAGGCTTCCAAAATCCTCTCAATACCAGGAATGGTTCACTTAAAACCACAGCAGCAACAACACCGATGACAAAATCGACAAGTCAGGCTTGTGGTACCCACCCTCGCCCAGGGGAGCGTGGTGATGAGCTGATGAGTATTTTTGGACCTAGACAACAGTGGGCCTGGCCCAGATCCTCTCATTTCTTCAGTAGCACTTTCCAGAGAGTTCAAATTATGTCCTAATTTGTTCCAGATAGGCCATCGTTCGTGGCTTCCTTTGGGCATTGAGGTCATCAAGAGACGATTGACTTGGGCAATGCAAAAAATAGGGGGAGGGGAGAAATTCTTCCTTTATGCACTCGCTCACTCCTTCACTCACTGGTTGCTGAGCATCTGCAGGGTCCTGGGCCGGGGATTCAGAGCTGAAAGAAGCGGAAGCTCCACGGAAGCTCCACGCGCTGGCCCTTTAGCCGGGCCGATCCTCCTTCAAGGTTAAGTCGCCGGCTTCCCCTCAGTCCCTGCACTGCAGGTGATCGGTTTAAGCTCATCACAGAGATGGGATTCTCTTGCCAGTAACTGGTTTAGGGGTTAGCGTGTGACCCACTTCTGCCCAGTGAGAAGTGAGGGGAAGTCTGCGAGTGGCCTTTGAGCAACTTTCCCCTATGACTAAGAAGGAGCTAGAGGAAGGGATGGAGCTTTTCTGCAACGCTTGTGGTATGTGCAGATGTGACACCTGCAGGTATTTTTGGTTTTTGGTTTTTTTGGTAGGGTTTTTTTGAGAGTGAGAGCGGGGGAGGGGCCGAGGGAGACGAAGAGAGAATCTCAAGAAGGCTCTACGCCCAGCTCCCACGCTTCACCTACAGAGCCACCCAGGTGCCTGGACAGCTGCAGTTTTATAGCCGTCTTGCCACGGGCCAGAGGGTAAGAGATGCAACACTCTGACAATGGCAGAGTGGCAAGATGAGAAGATCTCTATCCTCACTGCTATCATGGAGCTGCTAAGTCTTTAACTGCAAACGCCAACCTTGGACTTTGTGTTCTGGAGGATAACAGATTTCCCCCGGTGCGTCAGCCAGGAGAGGTGGGGTTTTCTGTTATCTGCATCCCCAAGCGTCCTACTCAATGCAGCAGTGTTATCGTGGAACCCGGATTTATCTATAAAGGAGCAGGCACGGAGAAGCCGGGTCACTTGTCAGCTGGGAACCATCTGAATTAGATTGTGAACCTAGGACTCTCTGCCACCAGCTGCCTGTCCACCTAGGTGACGGATAGCTGCCCTCTGGGAATGAGCAGTTGGCAAATGATAGATGTTGAGCATCCGCCGGGGGCAGTGCTGGATGCTGCGTGGGTAGGGAGCTTATACCCAAAGAAAGAGCAAAGGGTGACTATCCCGTAAGAAGAGCACAACATGATGGGTGGGGGTGGGGCCACACGCGCTTTGCTGGTGCTGGGCTCCAGCCCCTCTCCCATCCCCCACACTCTCCACAGCCAGCAGCCGCTTTACCTGGGGCCGTTTGGTACAGTGGAAAGCACTCCCATTTCCAATTCAGATTAGACCTGGGTTCAAATCCTGTCTCTGCTACTCCCTAGCTATGTGACATTGGGAATGTGCTATCACCTCTGAGTCTATTACCCTGTGGTGGTTCTGAGGGGTGGAGAGACGGATGCACATGGCTGGACACCTAGAAGATGCTCAGTGAATGATAGCTCTGAGGACAATTTTGGCAGGACTATTAAGAACTTTGAGAGTCATGTAGCAGAAAGAGTGCTCTTCTGATGCCAGGAGGACCCAGGTCCCGGTGTGAGCTCTGCCATGATCAGCTGTGTGACCTGGAGGCATTCCTGCCCTCTCTGGCCCATCTAGTTGCTCCCATATGTAAAATGATGGAGTTCAGCTTGACCAGTTGTTTTCAAACTCTGCTCCAAGGAGCTCTAGAGATTTGTTGACTTTATAACGAGGAAGGAGACCAGGAGCAGGAAAGGGAAACCCACCCCCACCCCACCCCAGCTTCAAGCACAGCAGTTCTCTTGTTCTTTCTCTCATGGGGCTGGGTTTTCTGTAAGATGCTCTTTGAAGAGAGGCTTCTGCTGCTTTAATTAAAGAAAAAAGAAAAAAAAAAAAACCAAAGAACTCTAGATTAGATCACCAAGTTCCTTCCATTTATTCAGTGGTTGACAGTATGAGCTTTGGAGTTCAACCCACTAGATTTGAATGATGACTCTGACATTAACTACCTTCGTTAACTTGGGGAAGCAGATAATTTCCTGAGCCAGTTTCTGATCACCCACCAGCCATTCACGAGAGTTTCCTTTCCGCTCATCTTTGCCAGCAGGAGGTGTCAAAGCTCTTTTACATTTTTGCCAATTCGGTGGGTACAAAGCAGTATTTTATTGTTACTTTAATTTGCATTTCCCTCATCTCTAGAGGATTTTTTCCCCCAAATTTATTTATTTTAGAGAGAGTGAGAGAGCACGAGAGAGTGCGCGCAAGAGTGGGGGGAGCGGCAGAAAGAGAGAATCTCAAGCTGACTCCCCACTGAATGTGGAGCTCAAACCTGGGCTCGGCGCCCGGCTAGACGTGGGGATCCTGTGACCCCATGAGATCACGACCTGAGCCGAAATCATGAGTCAGACGCTTAACCGACTGAGCCACCCAGTCGCCCCTAACCTCTAGAGAATTTAAGCATCTTTTCCTATATTTATTTGTTGGCCACTCAGATATCTTCTGTGAATTCTTATCCTTGGCTCATTTTTCTATTGGGTCACTTGTCACTTGTCAATTTCTGAGAGCTCTTTACTATAGTATAGACATTACCCTAATATAGTATGGACTTTATCTCTTACCTTCATTACAGCTTTTTTCTAGAACTATCTTCTGGGGTTTTTTTTTCTTTTAATCCTATAATAATGATTCCCAATGCACTGTCTTGTGAGCATTAAAGCATGAGCAGAATTCCTGATATATAGTTCAATAAATTATTTCTAATATTTACAAGTTTTGGTGTGGGTGCAGGATTCTGGAGTTATCGGAAGGCGTGTGTGCTAAAATCCCACTGGCCAGAGCAGGTCACATGGTTGAGCTGAGTCAGAGAAGGGAAGCACTCTGGTCCTGTCCCATGGTCAAGGATGCAGGCTCAGGGAGGGATGAAGAATTGGGGCCACCCTTGGAATCTGCCACAGTGGTCTGGCACAGAGATCAAGATCACAGGTTGTGCCAACAGAAAGACCTGGATTCTGGTGCCTCTCACCGCTGGGACTTTCGCACCACCCCCATTGCCCCCTTAGGTGCCTATATCAAAGCTGTTTTCCCACAAGCCTTTGTTCTCAGCAAGCTGCCACGGCCAGAAATCTTTTTTTCAATGTTGCCTCCCAGCTGCTAATACCCTCTCTGTCTTTCAAGGATATTGTATTAAAAGATTGTTGCCTTTTCTGATTACAAGGGAACAGATGCTCAGTGCACCATGATCAAGCAGGATGGATAACCAGGATCCAGCTCTACAATTCCACTCCGAGAGGAGACTGCCCACTGTTAACCTAGTCTTCCAGACTTCTTTCTGGGCCCATTTGAGGTCTCTTCTCTTTGTCAAATAGAGCTTTGTGCTTTACACAGGGCACCCTTTGCACTTAACAACAGCGCAAGGGCTCTCTCATCAGTGGCTAGTGCTTCAGAATCATCTAGAAGGGAGAATTATCAAAATGAAGATTCCCACGCCTCATTCGGAAAGAGTCCATTTTAAAAAGTCTGAAGGGAAGTCCAGGAATCTGTGTTTTTAGCTAATTGTAGATCCACAGTACAGGTGACTCTTGAACAACGCAGGGTTTGGGGCACTCCACACAGCCAAAAATACACCTCTAACTTTTGACTCCGCCCAAATGTAAATACTAATAGCCTGCTGTTGACCTCAAGCCTTACATAACACAGCCCACTGATACGTATTTTGTACGTTGTGTGTAGTAATGTGAGTTAGAAAAAAGAAAATGGTCTTAAGAAAATCATAAGGAAGAGAAAATACATTTACAGTCCTGTTCTGTATTTATTGAAAAAAAAATCCATGTATAAGTGGACCTACAAGGTTCAAACCCCTGTGGTTCAAGGTCAACTGTATTTGTATTTTAATAGAGTCTCCTTGCCTGGTGCTAGTTTTGGGTAGGGATGGGGGGGTTGGGGAAATACTCAAAGAAAGGAAGGGTTAATGGGGGTGTTCCAGGCATTGTGACAAGCAGTAGGGGAGACAACAACGTGCTCAACACACACACACACACACACACACACACACACACACACACACACACACACGCACCCAGGAGGCCTGCTTTTCCCAGAGAGAGGATCCTACACTGGCTTTAAGCCACACATTCTTTAGCATCTGCCCAGGTGTGGCTCCCTATGTAACCAAGTAACCATAAACCAGAGTTCTGATACTTCCCAACTGTATGTCCTTGGCCAAGTGACCACCTCTCCGAGCCTCAGGCGGCTCATCTGTAACATGGGAATCATAGTGTCCATGTGGCAGGGCCTTTGAGGGAAGCAGTGATGTCACACAGGTACACCCACTCTGGGGCTGGGCTCAAGGTCGGTCTTCCAGAAACAGAGCCCCCCCCACCCCCATGAGATGAGCAGAGCAGGGAGGGACCCACTGGACGGCTTGGGGGAGAGCCAGAGAGCCCCTGAGGGGAGTAGCAGACACACCAGATGTCTTGATGAGTTAATTATGGGAAATTAGGGCAAGTCAGGTTTCCGCCTCCAGGAATCTCATGTTAAGGTCAGACGATAGTGTGGGATTCTACTCATTCTCCAGGGGCTGGAGATGAGAAAGACTCTTCCTGCTGGAACATATGATAAGCAGGGGAACCAATCAAAATACGCAAATATAGCCGAGGAAGAGGCTGGGGACACCTCCAGAGAGGGCCAAGGCCTTTTCTGGATGTTTGCTGGCTGGGGACCCTTCCCCAGGTACAAACCTGAGAGGGGCCTTCGTAACTCCTGAGCTCGACTCTCTACCCTTCCCTGTATCCCCTCATTTCCCAATGCCGCTCTGTAGCTGCTGCCATTAGGGTGTGGACTCGGTCTCCCTGGAAACCCCTGCACCTGGGCTGGCCCTGTCACTTGTCTTGGCCTACAGGATATGGTGGAAGTGACCACCGGTGGTCCCCAGCGTGGGGTTCAAGAGGACTAGAGCACTCCTGCTCTGTTTTGGAATTTTGCCCAGCCATCCTGAGCACCAGCCCAAGCCAGTCTGCTAGAGGATGAGAGACCGCCCCCGCCCAGAGGGCCCCCAAATATGGGAAAGCTCAAGCCAGCCCAGACAGCTATACTCGACTCAGCTGTACTCAGAACCATCAGTGGGCCCAGCCAAGGCCGGAAGAACCTCCCGCTGACCTGTAGACAGTGAGCAATTTTGCTTCTTGTTTTAAGCTATGAGCCTTGGGGTGATTTGTTAGGAGGCATTAGCTCACCCATACAGCGTATGTGTGGTGATAATTATGTAAGAATCAGAAGGTAGCAGGAGCTGTCATAGCACATTTCAAGGACCGTGCGAGTGATTATACTGATTATACTGACAGAAGATCTGCTTCTGTCTCTACAACTGCATAAGGTCACGGTGGCCCTTCTCATTTTACAGGGGAGGAAGCTGAGCCTTGGTAAGGTTTATCTTTAATTGTCCAGCACCATTTGCTTTCACCAGAGAAGCCAGGATTAGAACTTAACTCTATCTGACTCCAGAGTTTGCTTTGTACTGTCTCTGAAGGGCGCTGACTAATCTATAGAGAAGCTGTTCTCGGAGTACAGCCAGAGTAAGGCATGGCAGGCCCTCCATGACCTAGCCCCTTCTGATTTCCCCTTTTGATCTCTCTCTGAAAACATCCATGGCTTTGCAGAAGCCATTCTCTCTCCCCAGAGGGACTTTCCCTTCTTTGTCACCTAGAAAACTCTTTTTTTTTTTTAATTATTTATTTATTTATTTATTTGACAGAGGCAGAGAGCACAAGCAGAGGGAGAAGCAGACTCCCCACTGAGCAGGGAGCCTGAGGCGGGACTCGATCCCAGGACCCTGGGACCATGACCTGAGCTGAAGGCAGACACTTAACCGACTGAGCCACCCAGGTGCCCCTCACCTAGAAAACTCTTATGCAACCTTCAAGACCCAGCTCTGTATCACCCCTATTGGCTCTTAGCAGAAAGTAATAAAAAGTCCTTTTTTTTCAAATAGGCACAACCCATAAGAAAATTTCATATCCCACATGAATGGAACTCCGGAGGTGAGCCAGGAGGGTCCCGGTTTGCTTGAGGCTGCAGTGCAGTGGTGTCCTTGAGAATCTCCATCCCTCCCATTTCTTTTCTCTGTAAGCTTCACTCACGGCAGGTCGCAGGTTAGCTGCAGTGGACCTGGCATTGCATCCATGCCCAGGCACGTCCAAAGAAATCGGAGGGTTTTTTTTTAACTTGTGCCTCATTGTGAGAATCAAGAAAACCCCTCCCTGCAGCCTCCAGGCAGATCTCCCTCAAGTCTCCTTGTCCAGGACTGAATCACGTGTCCTTCTCTGGGCCAGTCACTGGCAGGAAGAGAACTACATCACCATCATTGGCTTTGACAATCATCTCTGATGGAGTGGATGCAGGGGGGGTCAGCCGCCATGGCCACGATCCACGTCCCCCCAGGAAGCTGCCTCTGACTTTTAAGACCGGAGCAGGTTCTCAAAGCTTGTCAACCTTGCGCATTAGAACACAGCATGGCCACCGGACGTGGCCTTCCTCCCGCACACCTCTGATCGCCAGGCTTTACAGCAGCTGCTTCACTGGTAAGGCATCCGCTCCAACTTGGCTCTGTCATCCTCATCCATTGCCCCTGCATCACCCCAACACTCCCCACACTTAGCATGACTTACCCGGCATCCTCTGCGGAATGTGAACTTCATGACAGCAGGTGTTGGGACAACCGCCTCACTGACTGCCATATTCCCAGCCCCTCACAGAGTGCCAGGCCCGTTGAAGTACCCAATAAATATTCGTTTGGCCTGTGTCTGACTTGCTAAGACCAGAACTCTGGATCAATGCAGGAGAAGGAAATATTGCGATGTCACCTTCAAGGGTGCCTTTATGCAGATTTCCCCTGGGAACGGCTTGAGGCTCAGCCAGGTGCCCACGAAGCCTCGCCAGGCGCTCAGCGCCACCACGTGAATGGCTCTGAATAACAGCCGACAACTCTGGGTGTTCGTGACCCACAAAGGGTCGGCCCACGGATGAGTCCTCAGATCCTCACAGCAACTCCCAGAGTCATGTGGGAACCTCCTTGTGTAGACGACTCCTGGAGAGGTCAAGGGACACGCAGAGGCTTGGTTGTTCATTGATAGGGCTGAGACTGCACACTGATTGATTTCAAACTGGTGCTCTCTCTGATTCATAAAAAACACCAGCAGGTGTCCAACTTCCAACTCTGGTACCATCTAGGTAGCTGTCCTTGGGTGATATGTGACTGTTGACCACTGCCTGTCCTGGATTTTGTAGAAGTGGTTTTTTTCTCCCTTATAGTATTAAGGACCTTTTATTAAACATAGGCTGTTTTGTACCATTATCCAGGAAGTAGTCACTCTCCCACTCTCCCCTCCCTGGTCAGTGAGGAGTGTACATTTCCTCATCCCATGGAGGTGGGACTTGGCCATGTGGATTGATTCGGCTGACAGAAGGTGGGCAGAAGTGATGATGTCCCTGTTCTAGCCAGTTTCTGCCAGTTCTTACTCTCCCCTAAGAGAATAGCATTTCCAGATAGGAGCTGATCCTTTACCCTGGGGCCCAACATGAGAAAACACAAGGAGCAGACCCAATTCGGACCCACCTACCCTTCAGACACAGAAGTGAAGAATGCCTCTGCTGGAACCCACTGAGATTTTTGGGTGGTGTTTGTTACACGGCTTTATCATAGCACGAGCTGACTAATACAAACACTATGTTCCTGGATTGTGCAAAGCATTTTCAGGCATTAGCTTATTCAGTCCTCACAACAACCTGTGAGGGAGGTACTATTAAATCCCTGCTGAGCTATGAGCCCTTTTGCCCAGCTCTGCTTCAGCAGAGCCTAGTACACTGCCTGGCACATTGGTAAAACCACAATTAACATTTTTAGGTGAGTTAATAAAGTGAAAGTAGGAACCATGTGGCACTTCCCTGCATTATAACTAACATCTGAGTAATCATAATGAACTACTTTGTGCCAGGCATTGTTGATGTTTATTTAATTAAGAAATTATTTCAATCAGGATGCCCGGCTGGCTCAGTCAGAAGAGCATGTGACTCTTGATCTTGGGGACCTGAGTTTGAGCCCCAGGTTGGGTGTAGAGATTACTAAAAAAAGTAAATAAATGAACTTTAAAAAAAATTATTTCAACAAATATTTATCAAGCATCTACTTCATTCCAGGCATTGTTCTAGGTGCTGGGAATATAGCCAGGAACAAAATAGACAAAACCCTTGCCCTCTTGGAGCTGACATTCTACTGCGGGTGAGATAGAAAACAAATGAAATATATAATTCCATGATATATATATGAAAAAATAAATCAGAGCCAGGGAAGGAGATGAAGAGTGGCAAGAGTAGAGTTGTGGTTTCTAACAAGGTGGGGAAGGAGGCTCTCTTGGAGGAGGTGGTATCTGAACAAAGACTTGGAGAAGGTGACTGTGTGAGACATAAAGGTCTGGGGGAAGACTGACCAGTGGGAATAATTACCACTCCATTTTATGGATGACTAAATGCGCTTGGAAGGATTAAATTGCTTGCCCATTGTCAGATGGCCAGTGCCAGAGCTGGGACTTGGGCCAGTTTTCTGGCCCCAGGTAACCTGCCCCCAGTACCAGTACTTTGTAGAGGGGCTTCAGGGGGCTGCTCTGACTTAGTAGTGGGTCCAGGAATCCCCACGCTGATCCCAGGTGCCCTGAGCTGTATCTTCATCTGCATGACAGCGGGAAACCACTTTGGTCCCTAATGGATTCAGAACTCTCCAAATGCTCTGTCGTATTAGCCGTGGAAATGGGCTTTATCTTGTCCAGGAGTCATCTTGATGAAACGAGCAGGCACTCGACCTCCCTAAGCCAAAGGTGATTTAAAAAACACTGCAAGAGTCAGCCTTAGATGAAGCTTATGTAAGCGGTCTCTTTAATTTGTTGGGGGTGGGGAGAGGGTCTTGTGGCTCTCCCCAGGGCCCTGGGTTCCTGCTGTGGACAGCTGGTAGGTCAGCATCCACCCCTTACCTCCTCCCACCCCCACCCAGCCTCTTTTGCTGCTGGTGCCTGGGACCAAAGTTAACCTGGAGAGCAGAGACAGGGGCCAGATGCTGTGGGCAGAGGCAGAGAACAGGGCTCCAGACCTTTTTTGGAGATGTGAGTCCTGCTTCCTGCTTGTATGTTCTCAAAGATTCCCCTTCCCATCTTCCTTTCTTCCTGCATCTCCGCACCTGACCTAATCATCACCAAGCTTCTGTGAGTGGAAAGGCTTTAGTCCGACGTTGTGCTGTCCACAGAAGCCATGAGCTGTGTATCTACAGGGCCCTTGAAATGTGACAAGTCCTCATTGCAGGTTACGGTTCACAATGTGTAAGGGTGACACATACACTGGATTTTGCAGACTTCGTGCAAAAAAAAAGTATAAAATATCTTAATAATTTATATTGATTTCATGTAAAAATGCTAATATCTTTGATAGGTTGGTTAAGTAAAATATTTCACCTCACATGTATGGTTTGCATTTGTCGCTCTTAACATATTTCTGTTGGAGAGCCCTGGCCTAGCACCTCTGTCTCATCCCCCCCATATTAATTAATTAATTAATATTTTTTTCTCCCGAGACGCCACCCAGGATCACCATACCAGGTCGATATTTCAGCAATAAATAAATAGAATGGAAAGGAGCTGATGTTCCGGGGGCTCTTACTCTGTGTCCCACTCAGTGCTGCGTGATTGACTTGGATCACGGGTTTTACAACAGTAGCATTATTGACATTTTGTTCCACACAATCCTCTGCTGCTGGGGGTGGGGGTGTGCAGAGGGAAGGGGTCCCTGTGCATTGTAGGATGTTGAGCAGGCACCTACACAATGCCAGGCCTAACAACCAAAAATCGGCCCCAGTTTTCCCTTTGAAAAACTTCTCTGTGAGGGGGTGTTATTATCGCACAGAGTGGTGAAGTCTCCTGTACGAGGTCACACAGCTAGGTGCTGTCCACGGTGTAGCTGGTGGTGTAGCTGGTGTTAGGATCCATGTCTTTCTGACTCTGAAGACTATGTACTCACATGCAGGGGCTCATGCTGTATGTGTACGTGCGGACAAATACAAATTCTGGTCCAGAGCTGGGCTCTACTTCAGAGCATGGTTGGTGTGGACGGATGGGTTATCTGGGGTATACAGGTGTGAAAATTAATAAAGGGAAACCTCACTAAAGTAGAGTGGGGAGCCTGGAAGGGGGAGATGTGCCACTCAATGTTAATTCCAGGAAGAACTGTCAATTACAGACCCCAACAGAAGAATGATCAAGAGGTATCATCAATTACAGTCCCCAACAGGGGAGAGATGTACATTGCATCTCCAAGGAGAAGACAACTATTCCTGCAACTCAGCCAATTAGAACCCGTCATCACTCTCAACTGTTGCTTTTCTCTAAGGGACCTTTGTTCAGAATAACCCCTTCCAACTTCCTCTCCATAAAATAACGTTCCTCTCCTTTATCGGACTTGCCCGATAGTTTTTGCTGTAGCATGTCCCACATTGCAGTTCTCTGCTGTTCCTGAATAAATGCGTTTTTGCTGGTAAAATGACTTTTATTTTTAAAGTTGACATACTTGAGGACCACCAGGAAACACTGACTCCACACCCTCCTCTACCCCCATGGCCCAGGGTGGGCAAGACAACAGAGACCAGGGACACCGCTACCTACAGGTTCCTGCCAACATTCTCACCTCCCATCAGCCCACCAGCTGAACAGGCAAACTGGCCTTAAAGCAAGTGGGTATCTACCCTAGCAACAATCAGGACTACCTGGCCCTGTTGTAAACATGCCAATGCCCAGGCCGCACCTAGATCTATCAAATCAGGATCTGGGGATGAGGTCCAGGAGTCTGAATCTTCTCTGGGAAGGCTCCCCACTGGACTCCTGCTGGGCTGACTTCCTCTACCATGTGCTCTCTTCTGCTAAATGCTCCCTGCGGCCTCACCTCTGGGTTGCCACAGCCCAGCGTGGTGCCTAGCACATGGTCAACGCTCGGTATAGATTTCAGGGCAAACGAACTTTTGCTTAGGCATAGGCAAAGCAGCGGCGGCGGAAAGAAACCCAAGCAATGGATTCCAAGGCCATGGACTGAAGATATGGGAGCTAGCCAGGGGTCTGCTTGCCCGCTCTATCCTGCCACCTTCAGGAACCTGGACAACTAAGAGCCTGGCTCCTTAAGGAAAGGGACCCCTTAGCCTGCCCCTTCAGGACTCTCAGGGGGCCATCTATGTTGAGTGTTCTCCAGAAGAGATGCTGAAGAAGGAGCAGATCCTTGGGAACAGCGGGAGGGGAGGGAGCCAGGAAGGGAAGGAAACCAACATAGCATGTGTTAATGAGCAGGTGAGTGCTGTGGGCAGCCCCACTGGGGGATTCTGGGGCAGACAGGGTATAATGTGCACAGAGTTGTCCCACCCCAGGGACAAGCACCTAGGACATTTACCCACCTACTCTCATTTGCCAATTCCCTAGCACTGGGGCCAAGAGACCCAGGCTTGCACAAGAAGCTACGGCCCTACAAGAGAATGAGTGCAACCACAGCAGGGTCTGGGCGTCTGCTCCCTGCACCACGAATGCAGTCCGAGTAGAAAACAGCTCTAATCTCCAGAAAAGCCCTGTCCATAGGGGGTTCCTCAAACACAGAGAAGAGCCCTGGAACCAGCCATTGTGGGTTCACATCCCAACTCTTGGGGGTCACCGTCCTCTGCCGCCAAAGAGGGTTTAAACACTGCAAAGGGAGATCTCAGAAAAGGCTGGGCCTGAATGGAGGGTGTGGAAGTGGCCTGGTTATTCTTAGCGATGAGGTAGGAGAGGGAAAAGATGCTTTGGGCTGCCAGGGCTGTATAGCACCTTTCAAAGGGAGGAGCCAGACCACCGTCCTTCCTGGCTTGCCAAGTTTGGTTGGAAATTCTTTCCGCCCCAGGCAGTGGGGAATGCGGGGAATTCAGGGTGGGCCTGCCAGGGCCTTCAGAGCCCCTTAAATAAACCTTCTCCACTCTGGTGTCAGAGCAGTGGTCAGGCGTGATGAGGGCTGTTCAAAGAGCCGGGCCTGGCAAGCAGGACCCCCGAGGCTGGGCTCTTGGCTTGTCTGAAAGCCTTGATTCACGCAGGGGTTGGCCCAAGGAGGGCAAGGGGAACGGCAAAGGTACGTGTCCTCAGAACCAAGGCAGGAGGAAGGACACTGCCACAGCCTTACTGATGCTCCAGCATTCGAACGTTCAGGAAGAGCTGAGTGCCACTGAGACCTGGCTTTTTGGTCCAAACTGTTGCCCTCCAGGAGAGGAACAGGGCAGCTGCATGGGAAAGCACAGACTCTGGACTCCAGAGTTCTGGGTTCACATCCTGTCTCCGTCACTAAGAAGCTGTGTAAGCACTGGGCAGGTCGTTTAACATGTAAAATTTAATAAAAGGAAACCCCCCTAAAAGGGAGTCAGGAGGCCAGAAGGGAGAGTCTAGCAGGGGGCAGAGTATCACTCAAATATCCGTTAGGGGAAGAACTGTCAATTGCAGACTCCCAACAGAAGATTCAGGAAATAATGATCAATTACAGGCTCCAACAGGGAATGGTACGGGTTGCATCCCCTACCAGAATTGACTACCGTAGCAGTAGCAACTCAAGCTAGTGAGAAACTGTCAGCACCCTGAACTCTTGCTTTGCTTAAGGAACTTTCATTCAAAACAACCCCAACTTCCTCTTTCTCCATAAAACGTTTCTCTTTGTTTGTTGCACTTGCCCATGGCTTCGCTGCATTGCAATTCTCTGCTGTTCCTGAATAAACGCGTTTTGCTGGTAAAATAACTGTTCTATTTTTCAGGTTAACAGATGTTGCTGTTGCCTTGTTGCCTGTTGATGTTGCCTCAGTTTCCTTAAAGGATGATCCCTACGTTATGGGGTCATTATGAGGGTTGAATGAGTACATGGTTCTTAGAGCAGAGCCATAGTTTACAGAAAGTGCTTGATAAATAGTAACCCATGAGCCTGGCATATGGAAAGTATTCCATAATAGTAACTATCATGGTTACTAGCCACTTTTCCTTCCATACTCCAGTCCGTTGTAGAGTCTTTAAGAATTGCGGATGTGAAGGAGGACAGGTCTGGCCTGAAATCGCTGATTTACTCCTTATTAGCCATGTGGCAAATGATTCCAGTTCCTCATCTGTAAGATAGGAATAATCTAGGAGCCACTTCATGGAGTTGTAATGAGGATTGAGTCAGTGAATTGAAACAGTTTAGCACAGTGGCTGGTACACGGGAAGCACACAATACTTTTGTTGTTGTTGTCGTTATTACTTGTTATTTTTGCTAGAATTATTCATCAATCCACATTCAGTCATCAAACACTTGTTCCAGGCGTCAGTTCTCAGAGAAGAATCAAATGTGCTATCACCCTCCACAGGCTAATTCTCAGGATCTGTGTGTCCCCTCAAAAAAGGGGTTTATTTCCAGAAGGGAAAGGAGAATGGGCAGGCAGAAGTAACAATGTCCACTCTGGCTCCTAGATCATCGGGTACAGTTGTGGGGATGAACTGGTACTTAAAATGGGCATATTAACGATGCCAGGGCTCATACCCATTCTTTCCGACCCTGAGTTCCTACTGTGCTGTCTGGGAAGCCAGAGCTGCTGCACATTCTACGGAGAGGCAGAACCTATTTCCCATCCTGTCATTCTGGGCTGGGTCATCAGGACCCTCGCGGCAATACTAACCTCGACAAACAGCATCTCCCCATGCAGGCTGCAGACCACATCCTGCACCAGGAAAACAGGTGCACTCTAAGTAAACTTGGGAAACCTGCCTCCTCATGTCACCCCAAAAGGAACTGAAGGTCCTGAGAAATCCCTCATTGAGGAGGGCTCTCATCTGAATTTAACCCTAGTTACCTTGTGACACCTACTAATATCTGCCCCTGAAACTCACTAACACTTGGGGGGATGCCTGCACAGACCAGTGCATTCGAGATCTTTGGGGGCAGAGGAGTCTCACAGCTTGGAGGAAAAGCCCTTGTTTCAAACCCCAGCCTTTTGGAAACCCCCCTGCCTTGGTCTCTGCGTGGGCAGGGCCAAGCCTTGCAAAGCAGCTCCTGCAGCTGGTTAGCTGAGCGGAATAAAGTGGCAACATTCAAGAAAAGTCCTGGGCTGGTCTTTTCAAATTACCTAGACTCTCAGTAGAAACCAACTAGGGGGCAGAGACGGGGTGGGGGGGTGGAGAGGCCCAGAAATTGGGGGAATGCAATACATCATAATAAACACTGGGAAAAAAAACCAACCGAGGAAAATAATTTGGAGAATTACTGAGTGCCAGAACCCCAAAGCTATAAACAGGATGTTTGAAAAGATTTCAAGCATAAAGGTCACAATCTGCAATTTAAATGGATAGTTTGTTGCCTTTTTTCTTGGTTATGGTTGGGTGCCACCAATTAGTTGAAGAGTGTGTGTGTGTGTGTGTAGAGGTTTTTCAAAGAACGCTTGATCTCAATCAGGCTGCGATGGTTGACAGCCTCTAAGCCCACACATGGGGTGGGCGCATCCTTTATAGCATGAGAACGAGCAGAACTCATGCCACACAGCAAGGGCCTTCTTCCTCTTTCTGGAAAACACACACACACACACACACACACACACACAGTGCGTAAACTCCTGCTCACTCCCAGCAAGGGCCTTCTTCCTCTTTCTGGAAAACACACACACACACACACACACACACAGTGCGTAAACTCCTGCTCACTCCCAGCTTTCTGCAGTGGTTTTACCCTGAATAAAGGAATCACCAAAAGATCATCCCTGGGGTGGCGTTGCCCCCAGGGTCCAACCTAGTCCAGGGGTCCTTGTTAACCCGAATCCCACTTACCAACTCGGTGGGTGCAACGGGGAAGAGTTGCAGCTGAAGGTTGGTGTTGCTCCTTCAAGCCTCTGTTTCGTGAGCAGACACCAATGGAGATGATTTTGTGGCTGGGGGAGGGGTCAGCGAGCTGAAGGCCAGGCGAGCCTGCATGTCCTTCTCAAGGTTGGGACCCTCTCTGCTGCTCATGGGAGGGTGTTTGTGACAATGTTAGGCAGAGGGTTTGGCTCTTAGGATGGGGTTTTTTCAGCTAAAGAGCACATGAATCACCCGGGTATCTTTGTGGAGCGCTTCGCTAAACTACCCCCTAGTGTTTCTGCCTCCGCATCTGCTCTGTGTGGCCCAGTGGCCTGCGGGGGCCTTGAATTGACACCGGACTCTTCCGTGGCCACATGCCATAAATGAACAATCTGTGGTCATAAGTAAATGTAAGTTCCCCATATGAACCCTCCAAAGGGCCTTGTGATGAGTATTCTCTCCTGCCTCCCAGGGCCACGAAGCTTACCAGAAGCCCACTCTTTTTGTTTTGAACTAACCAATCCAGCCTCAGACTGGGAACTCCAAAGCACCCTACCCGTGGACCCTAATAAAGGCATTGCCCCTAACACTCTGCCTGGACCTCCCTGCTCGGCCCCTCGAGGTGGCTGAGTACCTCTTCCCTGGCAGGTGAGTAACCAATGAACTCCTATTTCAAACCACCCTGTCCTGTGTAACTGTGGCTCAACACCCCTCACCCCCTCCCCACTCTGCTTAACAAATGTTAATTTAACAAAGTCACAACAATCTCTTTGAAATGCAGATTATGACTCAGTAAATCTGTGAAGAATTTGAGATTCTGCATTTCCAGCCAACCCCCCCCAACCCGCCCCGCCGCCTGCCCCAGCCTGATGCTGCTGGTTTCCAGAACACTTTGGACTAGCGAGCAGGGCTCTAGACCAGCACTGTCGGATGGAACGTTGTGTGCTGAGGGCGGTGTTCTGTATCCATGCTGCCCAATACTGTAGCCACCAGCCACATGTGGCTACTGATTTCTTGAAAGATGGCAAGTGAGTCTAAACTGAATTTCAAATTTTATTTAATTTTAATTATTTTAAATTTCAATAGCTAAGTGAGGCTAGAGGCCACTGCATGGAACAGCACAACTGCAGACAGCTCTGTATGGGCAGGGACCATACTTATCTCTCCCACTTGGATCCCCATTAGCAGAGTGCTTGGTCTTACCGGGTCTTTAATAAATATTTATTGACTACATTATCACATAATGTAATTGAAGAACGAGTTTTAAACCTTGTTTGTTAGAACACTATAGTTTTAAGTGACCAAAATCCACCCTATGGTCGTAAGACCAAAACCCATCTTGAACTACCAAAGACTTCATGGGCCCTCAAGACCCATTTGCAGAAAGATCGGGGGTGTAGCCAATCTTAGGGAGGGTTGGAGCCAGGAACTAATTCAGCAACATCCTTTCTCTCTAGCCTTTTTTCGGCATGCTGGTTCATTCCCTCAAGCTAGTCATCCTCACTGGACTCAAACCAGTATCACGGGTAGGTCTGGACATCTAAACATTAGAACCTCCTGACCACGTGAAATAGCATTGTTTTCCACCAACTAGTCAGAAAACTCCCAGGCGGGGCGCCTGGGGGGCTCAGCCAGTTAAGCAGCTGCCTTGGCTCAGGTCATGGTCCCAGTGTCCTGGGACTGAGTCCCACATCAGGCTCCCTGCTCAGTGGGGAGTCTGCTTCTCCCTCTCCCTCTGCCTGCCGCTCCCGCTGCTTGTGCTCTCTCTCACTCACTCTCTCTCTCTCTCTCTCTCAAATAAATAAATATTTTTTTATTTTTTTTAAAGATTTTATTTATTTATTCATGAGAGACAGAGAGAGAGAGAGAGAGAGAGAAGCAGAGGGAGAAGCAGGCTTCCCCACTGAGCAGGGAGCCCGATGCGGGACTCGATCCCAGGACCCTGGGATCATGACCTGAGCCGAAGGCAGACACTTAACCATCTGAGCCACCCAGGCATCCATAAATAAAATATTTTAAAAAAGAAAAAAAGAAAAGAAAACGCCCAGGGAAGTTCTCTGGCTGAGCTAGGGTTATGTGCCAATTCCTGGACAAAGCACTGTGGTCGGGGCCTCTGGATTCTAAGATTGGCCAAGGTAGACTCAAAGGTGTCCCTACCACATCAGGGATGGCTTCCTCCAGACACACAAGACTGGAGTAGAAAGAAGCAGTTCTGGCAAAGACAGGCAAATGCTTTTTTTTCTGGGCAAATAGAACAATCAGTGTGGGGGAAGGGGGTGGAGGGAGGGTTCCCAGCTTCTGTAAATGGTTGTGGAGAGGCATTTCTTCGGGCTAGACCAAGGCTATGGAATTGCCTTCTCTGATTATGTCAAAAGGCATAAAGAGAAAAAACAACATTCCATTGGCCCAGCTGGCTTCGCTCTACTCTCCTGTCCCTGCAATGTTAATGAAGCCACAGGGTTCTAGAAACCAAGGCATCTCAAGGGAAGGCACCATTTGAAATTGAAAGATGAGCAGGAGTTCCTTGGATGGAGAAGCAGAAGGAGAGAAAGAACATTCCAGGGAGGAGAAAATAGCATCTTCAAAGGCAAGGTGGTGAAGGAGCGTGACGTGTGGGGGAGGAATGAAGAGTTCGCTACGGAGGGTAGACTGGAACTGTGGGAAAGGAGGCGGGAAGTGGATTTGAGGCCCGGCTGCAGAAGGCCTCGGGTGCCAAGCGAAGGAGTCTGGGCTTTCAGCTGTGGGAAACAGGAAGCCATTTGGAGGTCTTAAGCAGGGGGTGGTGTAGTCCAAGCTGTGTTATGTTCTAAGAGATTGCTGTGGCTGAATTTGGAGGATGGACAAGCTGGTGATGGGAGGCAGGGTGCCAAGGACGAGGCTGTCCCAATATGTCTTTAAGGAATGGCTGCCTCCAAGGTGGGTGGTGGCACACCAAGCTCCCAGTTCAGGCTGCTGGTGTCCTTTCTCCCTGTCTTATGCTCAGACCTTGACCTGGCTGAATCCGGGTCTCCTCTGCCACTTTCCCGCATTGGGCAGGTTACCTTATTTCCCCGAGCCTGTTGGCTCATCTGGAAAACGGGAGTAGGGATGCCCACAGTGCAGGGCGGTTGTGAGTTTGCAAGGCTAACATGGATGTGACGGGCTCCGGATCAGCAGACCCCACACCCGCCCCTCGTAGGAGATCAGCAAATGTTGCTGTTGTGATTCATGGGGTTGTGGCTCCTGAGTTTATTTGCATGGAAAGAGGTTGAACACAGAAGGCACAGGAAAGAAATGATGTTCAAGACACAAGCTTCTTGGAGCAGCTCTGTAACCAGGGTGGGCTGACTTCTCCTGAACTGCACGGTAAAAATCTTTTAGCCCACAAGCCCACAGCTCTCTCTCCTCCCAGGACACTCATGTGTCTCAGTTGGAACATGCCAGAAGAGGTTGGTTTCCAAGAGCACTTCCCTGGAGGCTGGGCGGGCGTCTCCGGGGAGAAGGAGGGGATCGGGCTGCATTTTACACTGCAACCTGGACTGACCTGTTTGCCGGGCCTGACAGCCACATGTCCCAGTGGAAAAACCCCAGTGTGGAGCCAGGACGACCCAGGCTGGAAACCTCCCAGTTTGCGAGTTCAGGAAAGTTGCCTCACCCCGGTGGGCCTCACTGGGGTTTCTCCATTGGGCGGATGGGAACAGTCCTGCCCACATGGGGCTGTTGCAGGGATTGATGGAGGAAAGACGTTTGGGTTCAAAGCCGATGGCCAAGAAAGAATTCTTGAGACATCTTTGGTGCAACAATGTGGTTTTATTAAAGCGGAGGGGACAGGAACCGTGGGCAGAAAGAACAGCAATGGCGTCATGAGGAGCGGCCCGTTCTATACTTTCAAGTTGGGAGGGGGTTAGGGACAACGTAAGTCTCTAAGGAATTTGGAAGCAAGGTTTCCAGGACCTTGAGGGGGCTAGCTGTTGTTGGGGAAACGGTCATTTATTACCGTCTAATAAAACCTTAGTCATGAGACCCTTCAGATGTCTATCAGTGGCCCATATGCTTGGGGGGTGATTGCCAAGACATATCTTGGGGGGTTTAGAGCTACAGGACATTTCTAAAGGAATTTTTATATGTTAAAGTAGACTTACAGGATCCTGGGGCAGGGTGATAGCAGTTGGGCTAGAATTGCCTTTTGCCTTTAGCAAAGTGTCAACACTGAAGCAGTTGAGCTCCTAGAGGAAGTCCTTGTTTCAAGCACTTGTCAGTGGGCTGTAGGTAGTAAGGAAATTTAATAATTTTTCTTCTGCCTTTTTTCCCACATCAGGGATTAAATCAACTACCGCATGTGGCACATGGTCACAAGGCCATGACTCCAGTTTGGGATCAGAAATGGGCATTTATTGAGTCCCTCTGCTGTGTAAGCTCCTTGCTCAGTGCTAGCAACACACGGACAAATAAGACAGAACTTCTGGCTCCACCAATAGGCTTGGGGCACAGATAACCGGATACATTGGCAATGACGTTATAAGGTAGTCTCTACTCTGAGCACCTGGCTGGCTCAGTCGGTAGAATGTGCAACTCTTGATCTCAGGGTTTTTGAGTTCGAGTCCCACGTTGGGTGTAGAGATTACTTCGGATAAAATCTTTTTTTAAAAAAAAAAATCCATCCAGTGTCGCCTGGGTGGCTCAGTCGGTTAAGAGTCTGCCTTCGGCTCAGGTTATGAGCCCAGGACTCTGGGATCGAGTCTGCATGAGGCTCTCTGCTCAGCAGGGACTCTGTTTCTCTCTCTCCCTCTTCCCCTCCTCCCCGCTGCTCATGCCCTCTCTCTCTCATAAATAAATACATAATCTTAAAAAATGTATAGTCTCTGCTTGGTACTGCTCCCGTCTGTGAGAGGTGTGGCAATGTATGTTGAATATGATTTTTCCATGGAAGCCAAGGTACACTCAGGATGATATTCATGTCTCTGAGCTGAGCTGTGACCTGAGGATCTCCCTGTACAGACCTCCTTCCTTCCCCTGGCCTTTCCCGGGGGGGCAGACCCGCATCCAGTCTGAAGACTCTTCCTGTCCAGTCTTGCTTCCTCTCTCTTCCACCTCTGCAGCCATTTTCACCATGGAACCCATGGGCTTCTAATTGCACCTGCGTGCCTTCGTGATGGAGGAGCTGAACTCCTTGAGCATCCTGTGGGAGTGAGGCTCACAGGGATGCCAGATGCCTGAGTAACTTGGGTAAGAAATGCGGAATAGCGCCTCTGGTGTTCAGTCCTGGGAGACTCATTTAACCCCTCCGTGCCTGTTTCCTCCATCGAAAATGGGAGTCACAATGTTACTTCCTCCTAGAGCTGCTATTAAATGACATCATCTTCGCCCAAAGGCTCAGAACTGGATCCTTGGAGGGGACCTGCCTGGAGTGCCGCGGGGGCCAGATCGGCCTTACCTTTCTGGGGCTTCTGCAGACTCTCGGATTGCTCCTTCGGCTCCTCTCGCAGAAATGAGACCCAGGGGTGGCACATGCCTCTCTGCTCTGCCCACAAATATGGCTCCAGGAGAAGGGTCCACCTCGTGGGTATTTTGGCTGGGACCGTGTGGTGTGGCCATGGCAGTTTGACCATTATCTGGGTCATCTGAGCCCAGGAAACTGCCAAATCAGATAATTTGCCTGTCTCTCGAGATCATATGTCATGAGTAATGGCCCTTGTCTCCATCTGGCTGGATCCTTGGTAGACAATCCCCCCTTTCAGTGAGCCTGAAATGAGAGCTGGTTTCAGCTGGTACCGTTCAAGGTCAAGGCTTAAGAGAGGTTGCTAATTTAGAGGACCACAATTGCCCTCTATATTAATATGACTCCGTCTGTGATGGTGCATAAGCGTCGGTAACTAATAAAGGCTAAAATACTGCAATTGGCAATTTTTTTTACATTAAACAACATTTTAATTGAAGTGTAATATGTGACCATAAATGTACAAGCAATAAGTGTACAGCTCATGTATTTTCACAAAGAACACACTCTTGGAGGCAGGACCCAGACCAACAAACAGGACACTGTCGGTCCCCAGATGCCCCCCCAGCACACTTCCAACCTGTCACTGAAGCTTAAGCACTACTCTGACTCCTACCATCCTGGGTAATTTTGCAAGTGTTGAACTTTTATGTAAACATCAGCAGCTAGCCACTTTGGGTCTGGTTTGTTTCGTTCACACTGTTTGTGACATTCATCTGTGTGGTCCTGATGGCAGTAGCGTATTCATTCTCTTTGCTGGATAGTATTCTGTTGTATGAGTGCAACACTGTGCATTCTTCCACTGATGGACATTTGAGTTGTCTCCAGTTTAACAAATAGTGCATTCTAGTTTGTGTATTTTTGTGAAGATATATGCTTATGTGTGTTAGGCATCAGATTTTTTACTACTTAAAAAATATAAGAGAGAAAGGGATGCCCCTATGACATTACTCGTCTCGATCTCTTTCATGATGACATAAATATGCCTTGGGATTAGGAAAGGAAGGGGTGAAGCCACATTAGGACCCGTCCTGCTTACCCCTGGGACCTGTATCCCTGTTTTATCAGGTCCCCCATATGACCTTCATTGGTTCCCTAGAAGGAAGTGAGGTTTTGTGGGAAGCGCTTTGGAGCAGAGGTCCTGCTCAGTGCCTTACCCAGAGGGGGCCCTCCACACACCTCCCATCCTCAGTGCTGCCTCCCACGCACCCCAGGACCTTGGACAACTTTCCCAACCTCTCTAGTCTTGGGGCTTTCATCTGTGAAGACAGGTTAGAAATGGTTGAACTTGGGTGTGCCTGGCTGGCTCAGTCGGTACAACTTGTGACTCTTGATCTTGGGGTTGTAAGTTTGAGCCCCATGTTGGGTGTAGAGATTGCTTAAAAATAAAATCTTAAAAAAATGGGTGATCTTCTTGGATGTCTCCAATTCTCAAATAATCTGAAATTAACTGCTGTTGATAATTATGATATGAATAGTTATCATTTGTTGAATGCTTCCATTGCTTTAAACAGTTTACACCCATGATGTCCTTTAATTCTTCCAAGATTTATTATCATTGGAATGTTGAGGAAATTGAAGCTCAGAGAGATTAAAATCCCTTACTCGAGACACATAGCAAATATCTGAATGGGGGTAGGAATTAGGCCTTCACTCTCAACTGCTACCTCGGCTTTTTTTTTTTTCTTTAATAAAATATTTCAGGCATACGAAAAAAATCCAGAAAATAATAAAACTTTTATGTATCCACCAAATTGCATCAGAAATAGAACATTAAAGACACAATTAAAGCTCTCTGGAATCTTTGACAACGCCCTCCTTCCCCCCACAGCAATAACCTCTCTCCTGAACTTGGTATTCACCATTTCTCTGCTTTTACTCTACATGTATGTGCTCATAAAAATATATGGAATTGTTTTTTGTAGTTTTGAACTTTATTAACTGGTATCATGTATGTGTCCTTTTGCAACTAGCTTATTTATTTCGTGGCTAGCTTTTTTTTTACTCAATGCTATAATTTTTGAGATTTATCCAGTCTGATATATAGAGTTCTAGTTCATTAATTTTCACTGCTGTATGGTACCTTCCCTTTAAGAATATACCAGATTTGATCCTGCCATTCTCCTGGTGTTGGGCATTTAGATTTTTTCTGGTGTTCTGCCATTAAAAGGTGCTGCAGTATACATTCTTCTATTTTTATGTACCTTTGCCTCTTTTACTGAATTTTTAATGGGTGAACTCTCCTGATCATACCAGATTTTCTTTTCATCTGTATATATCTGCGGTAATACTGGACAGTTTTATTAATTCATTAATTTTTTTCAGAGTACCAACGCTATAGACTGAATGTGTCCCTCCAGAATCCCTAATGTGATAGTAGGAGGACGTGAGGCCTTTGGAAGGTGAGTAGGTTACATGGGTGGAGGCCTTATGAATGGGATTCTTGCCCTTACAAAAGAGACCCGCAGAGAAATCCCTCAGCCCCTTCCACCCTATGAGGACACAGCAAGAAAATGGCTGTCTGTGAACCGGGAAGTGGGCTCTCACCCAGACACTGAATCTGTTGGCACCTTGGTCTTGGACTTCCTGGCCCCTAGAACTGTGAGAAATAAATTTCCGTTGTTTATAAGCCACCCAGTCTTTAGTATTTCTGTTCCAGAAGCCCAGATGGACTAAGACAGCCTACTATGTGCCGAGCACTGTGTTGAGTGCCAGGAACAGAGAAATGGCTGAAAGACACAGCTCTTGGACTCTGGGAGTCTGCATGGCAGACCAACCCCTATCATACGGGACAGGGGGATGCGGGGAACCCACAGGAGGGCTCTGAATGGAGGGGCCAGGGAGCGGAGGGAGATTCCATGCAGAAAACAGAAATGCATGGTTGCGGAGGGAGTGGCCAGCCCATCCTGGGCATCATGCCCAAACTCCTTGCAATGAAAGGACCGCCTCCACTGTGTATCTGCACCTAGCGCAAAGTCACAGTGACCTTTGAGGTCCCCTTTTCTCAACCTTTTTCTCTCTTCCACACGTTAACAGCAATGTGTGAGTCAGTTGTTCAGTGCCTGAAAAAAAATCGGATTCTGGGAAACCCACACAGGCTTGAATTCCGGAATTCTGTCCAGAGCCCTGAATGAGTGGCATCCGTACTTTGCCTTGGATTTGTCTCTCCATCTGGAATCATTATAATAATAGGACATGGCTCATGTGCGTAATATATGTACAGGCCACACTGTGGTACCCAGCCTATATATGCCTATCATTTAATACATACAAAATCCTCCTTAGGTTGGAACTACTATTCTCCAGCTCTTCGAAGATGAGGCGCAGAGAGGTTAATTAATTTACCCAAGGCCACCCAGCAAGGAGGTGGCAGAGCCTCCATCCCAGCTCTGGCTGACTCCAGCATCCTTCATTTTAACCTTCTGAGCTCTGCTAACATTTGCCTGACATTGCTAGAGGCAAGTCCCCTCCTTTCCACTTTCAAAAAATACCATCAAGGGCACCTGGGTGGCTCAGTCGATTAAGCGTCTGCCTTTGGTTCAGGTCATGATCCCAGGGTCCTGGGATCGAGTCCCAGTGTTGGGTTCCCTGCTCGGCTTTGGGGAGCCTGCTTCTCCCTCTCCTTCTGATGCTCCCCCTGCTTGTGCTCGCGCTCTCTGTCAAATAAAAAAATAAACAACATCTTAAAAAAAAAAAGGAAAAGAAAACTACCAGCAAAGAGGAGTTAGTTACCACCTGACACAGCTCGCTCACTACTCTAACATTCTCTCCGTTTACACCAGCTACTCAGGAAATTAGAGCAAATCCTATTTTTAGATGCTGTGGTTCAAAGACAGTGATGTATTGGTTAGTGACTTGTTCTACGAACGTAGCTTGGAGGCGTTACCTGATCTTAGGTAACAGAAACTCTCTTACATCAATGTTTTGGTCTTTATAATTTATTTCAAAGATTGCTTTGTTTCTTCGTTCTCCTCCATGAGTCCTGCAACAGATTTGGGCCAAGAAGCGGTAAGATTTGAGCTGAAATAGAGGGTGCAGAGAGAGGAGGAGGTTCTTCTCACAAATCTTATACACAAATCATGGCCAGGCTAAGGAGTGCGCAGAGCAGGTCCTTAGCAAAAATTAGAGTTTGCCCAATGGTTGGGTCTAGAGGAAGTGGACCCGGTCTCTTTCTGCAAAAACTGTGTGTGTATGGTTTAGACAAAAACCCTACACCTTTACTACTTACTTTTTATAGCGAATCCCAATCTCTTGGTTTCAAAGGCCAACAATGGGGCTATACAATGTTTGGAGGGCGCCCTGGCAACCCCAAGTATTAGGCAAGGGAGGAAAAAGCAGAACCAACCCCCCTCCCACCCACATGGTGTCATATGCTCTCTGACCAAGGTGGCCCCAGAGAACGGTGGGGGAAAGGTGGGTCACCTGGACGTCATATGGGGGGAAACAACCCTGTCTCCAGAGCCCCCCATTTTCACTGCTACAATATGCCACGATGCTCTGTTCTTACATGTTTGTATGAGGGTACCTGTAATGACTCTGACATCACAGCTGTGTATTTACAGATTGTTCATTCCTCAAGGTGTTTTCCAATCCATAATTTCCCCAAGAACCATAGGAAGTAGGCAGGGAAGACGTTATTAGTCCTTTTGTGGATGATGAAGCAGACTCGGAAGAGTGAGTAACCAACCCGGGACACTTGCCTAGCACTTGAACTTCACCTGCTTGATTCCAAGCCTGGGGCTCTTTCCATTTCTCCATGAGCCCAATGCCCATTCCTGAGCTGGGGTTAGGGAGGGGCAGGGAAGAGTGGGCTGTGGTGCAGGTGGACTGGGGGCAGTTGGAGATCAATAGCACTGTCCTCAGATCCCCACCACCTTGCAGTGGGCTCGTTGGCCAGGTATCAGTCCCTAGATCTCCTCCAGGAGGAGGTTTGTCCCCCAGGCAGCGCAAGAGGGTTCTGAGCTGGGGAGGGACGAGGAGGACATGGGAAAGGTACCGAGTCTGCCATTTAGAATTGTGCTGGTGACCGGGCGGCAGGGGCCAGAAGAGCCCAGCCTCTACCGTGAGCTTGCTGTGTACCCTTGGACAGAGGATATCATCTCTCTGGGTCTCAGTTTCCCCATCTCTAAATGGACTAAGTCCTAATACCGATCACCGGAAGTTGTTGTTAAGAATTAATGGGAATTGTGCCTGGCACTTAGTAAGGACTCAACAATTGTTGGCAATCAATATTAGTATTATTCAGATCACTTCTCCTCACTAATAAAAAGCAGCAGCTGCCATGACTTGAGTATTTACTGGTCTTTACCTCATGTAATCCTCACGACTCCAGAGGGCTGGTGTTCTTTATGCCCCATGTTGTAGACGTGAAACAGAGGCTCAGAGAGGTGACAGCTTCTTGAGACAGAGTCCAGGTGTGAACCTAGATTGCCTGCACCTTTAAGCCCCAGTACTGCGTCTGTCCCCCAGGAGCAGATACTCTGGAAATGCTTTATTCCCGATGGGGTTGGGCAGGCTGGAAGTGTGACATCAGTAGTCTCTGTACCCCAGGCAAAGGAATGATTTGGTCTTCTAAGAGGGAGACACAGGAACAGTGGGAGAAGGGAAAGCATCAGAGCAGGGTTTGTCCAATGGTAACTGGGTGAGATGCACAAATCCCCAACCCGGTCCGCTTTCTACTGGACCAGTAGGGTGACTGCATCTGGGATTGTTGGGGGTGGGGACAGCTGGGGGTCCAGCCTTAGCGAGGGATTCATGAGTTGCATTTGCCAGGACCCTCCTTATCTCCTGACACAGAATGGTGTCCATGGGATGATTCACTTTGTGCCAACCGCCTTTACATGTAGGTATAGAAAAAAGATTGGGGGAACTACATCAAGATCTTAATAATCATTACCTCTGGGTGGTGGGAATAGGGTTGGTTTGCTTTCTTCATGAATGTTTTAGTATTTTCTGGAGTACCTACATTAGACAAGAACTAATTTTATAATTGGAAAAACAGCATGTTCTAATTAAAGAAATGCAGATGCGAATTCTCATTGCTAGTCCCAGCAAAGATTAGGCCACATTAGAGCTTCTCCTTCAGTCCCAAGCTTAACAGATACTGGTTTTGGAGTCAGAAGGTCCAGGGTCCAGCTCCCATACTTTCTAGCTCTGCTAACTTGGGTGAACTTAACCTCCTGGGCCCCAAATCTCTCATCTGAAAAATGAGTTGGAACTAGCCGCCTCCTAGGGTTGTTTCCATGACTTAATGAGATGATGTATTTGAAACTACATTGGCCAGGTGCCTGGCACTTAGGAGACTGGCTCAGTGGTGGTTCTGGTGAGAGCAGCTCCCTTCCCAGAGATTTGCCGGACATCCTTTGAAGGTGGGCAACATCTATCATCCCCACTTTACAGATGAGGCTACAAGAGGTTCAGAGGGGTGCTGAGACCCAAGGTCACAGAGCTCAGAGGGAATCTTCTGCAACAGGCTCAGAGAGGGTAAGTGACCAGCCCAGGGTCACACAGCTTAAACCTCCTTCCTGTTAAAAGAAACACACTAAACACCAACAAACCAAGCTGCCCTTTCGGGGATGTCTACTCTAACACAGCTCGGCGGCAGCAGCAAATCCTCTGCCATTTATCGAGCGCTTCCTCGATGCCAGCCGCATGGCACTTCGCATATCAATCGGCTCGGTTAATTCTCTAAAACACCACCCCCGGACGCGGGTCTGCGAGCCCATTCTAGAGACGAGCACAGCGAGGCCGGTAGGCCTGGTGCCGGGCGGCCCGGTTCGGCGGGCGGCTGCGGGAGGGCCAGGTGGCACGCAAGGAGTTAAGCGGAGGCAGTGCTGTGGCTCTGCGCGAGGAGCGCGCCCGGTCGAGGCGCGCTGCTGGCGGCGGCGGCGGCGGCGGCGGCGGCGGCGGCGGCTGTGCCCGGAGCTCGGGGCCGGAGACTGGAAGTCCGGGCAGCGAGCGAGGCAGCGCGGGAGGCGGCGAGCGCGAGGCGAGGCGGTCGGAGCCCCGCGCCCAGCCTCCGCCCGCGCCCGGCGCGCCCCGGCCCTCGCCATCTCCCGGGCCGGGTGGCCGCAAGGGGCCTCGTCGCGCGGCGCGGCCGCGCCCCCCCCCCCCCCCCCCCGCAGTGCCGCCTGCCCGCCCGGGCGCCAGGCTCGCGGGAGCCCGGCTTCCACTTCGTGCCGCCACCCGCCTCCCCGGCTCGCCGGCTGGCGTCGCCACCGCCTCCTCGTCCCCGACCGCCGCTGTCGCCGCTGCTGCAATCCAGGACGCCACACTCTTGCACTTTCCCGCTGGCGGCGCGCAGGGTGCCCCTGGCACCAGCCCCGGGGGGCTAGCCGCCCCCGCCCCGCGCCCCCGGGCCCGGCCGGAGCAGGCTTGGTGGCGAGGAAGGAAATCCGGACTCCGCTTTGCTGGATGCCACTGCAGCAGCGGGCAGCCGGGAAGGCGCCCACAGTGCGGGCGCGCCGAGCGGGACGCGCGAGTCGCCGAGGGGGACCCCGGCGCCCGCGGGGCTCCGCTGGCAGAGTTTGCAAGTGACCGAGACCCTCTCAGGTAAGGGCCGAGGCGCCCGGGGCCGGGGAGAAGGGCTCCGGGGCGGGGGGGAAGCGGGGGAGGGGGCGAGCTGCCGCCAAAGGATTCCTGTCCCCGATCTGGGCTTCCAGGTCCAGGCGCTTCCCCGCAGGCTGGGGGCTCAGCGCCCGGGGCCAGGTGAGGAAGGAACCCGGAGTGGCGACAGCCCAGGGCCGGGTAAATGACAAACTTTCTCTCCTCTAGAGGAGGGTGGGACGTTCTGGCTCAGCCAGGCGTCCTTCCTGCGGGCATCCCACTGGGTCCCCAAAGGCTGGCACTCGAGGCTTCTCAGGCTGAGCTGGGCCAGGGGCAAGGCGGTGGGCCCCTTGAATGTAATTCATGAATTCCGCCTTATTCGGCCGGTTCAGAGTTGGGGCGGGGTGGGGCGGGGGGAGAAGGAGCCGATCATATTTTCAAGTTGGCTTTAGGAGGTGCTTGTTGCGGTGATACCCGGGTGCATGCGGTTTCCTGACACTGGAGACGGCTTCCAGGGCTGCCCAGGGGATGGGCTTTGTGTGGAGTGCTTTGCAGGCTTGCTTATGTCCATTGCGTGTGTCTGTGTGTGTGTGTATGTCAGGAGGGGGAGAAAGAACTGGGGACAGGGGGCCCCACTCAGACTCAGCCTCTATCCAAGCTCTTCCCTCAGCCCCAAGTGGCATCGCTGGAGCCGACTCATCTCCATGGCAGAGACACTAGGCAAGGTGGGGATCACCTCACATACCTGCAGCTCCTGAAATGAACGAAAGATTTGGGGGAAGTTACCTGGGCCGCTTAATGAGACCATTCAGAGCCTGGGGAGGGACCAACTTTGGGCAGGAAAGGGGCTGGAATGGACAGCTGGATAGAGGCTCCTGGCATCTGCATTTGCAGCTCAGAGTGTGGGTAGTCCCCATACACGCGAGGTCCCTAGAGGCTCTGCAGAGCCCAGCATATAGCTCATGAGTTTGGCCAGATTATTTCTCCCTCTTAATGAAAAGCATGCTCCAAAGAGGTCACCTGGTCTCCGAGGACCATTCTGGAGCCGCCCCTGTGGTCACAGCCTCCTCGATGGCATCGTGCTTTTTCACGGGGCATACAGCCTAGGGTTGGGGTCATCTCAATGGACTGGTTGGTCAGTAAGGCAGGCAGTGGAAATGCCTCTGACTGTGACTTGAGGGTTGGAAATAGTCTGCCGGTCCTGCTTGGGCTGAGCATCTGCCTCTGGGGAATAATGGCATTGCTGTGGGGTTCTGGGACAGTTCTCGAGGTACTAGGTAGGAGTCTCAGGACCTTCTGCCCTTGCTTAGGATTCTGACCTGGGGCCGTGCTAGGAGCTGCTTCCCTAGACTGCTGAGACCTGAGGTCAGAGGCTGGTGCTTGATGTCCTGGGGAAACCTCATCTCTGGGTCAGAAGACTGAGCTTCAAGACCACTGTCAATGTGCTGTGTGACTTTGGGCAAATTGCTAGACCTCTCTGGGCTCCAGTTGCTCCTTCTGCAAAATGAAGAGATTTCATGTGTCTTCAGAGGTCCCAGTTCAGACCCTCATCAGCCCTGAGCGATCATCACAGAGGAGATTTTCAAAATCCTGAAATATAGTTTAGTGTTTAAGAGGCGTGGGACTTGGATGCATCTGAGTTGGAGCAGTCACTTCACCCTCCAAAGCTCGGTGGGCTTCTGTAAGATGGGGAGTTCACAGTTCCTGTTAGAAAGAGTGTTGGGGGGGGCACTAACTGAGATGGTGCTTGGAAAGTGCTTACTGTAGAGTCTGGAGAAGACCGGGCCTCCACGGACATGGGTATGGTATGCAGGAGCAGGGCTGCCTGTTTTGTGTGGGAGCGTGCGGGTGCTGTTTTCCCCAGGGAGGCTCTCCCCCTGCCCACCTGAGCACCAGGTGATCCTGACTGGGGGGCAGGGCCCTTGTTCTCTCCAATCAGCTGACACCTGCCATCCCCACCCCCTTGCTGCTTCCTCATAAAAAGCTCTGCTGGGCCAGCAGCTCCTAGAGAGGAGCTCAGGGCGGTCAGGGAGGGCTGGATGCGCCCAGCTGCTGCATCGCCATGACAACAGAAGGTGGAGGTAAGCTGTCTCCATGGCTCCAACTTTGCGGCTGGGTAGGGACCCAGGGCCGAGAAGTTCAGCATGTCTGGGTGTCAGGCACCCAGGGTACTGAGGCTGTTGGAGCAGGTAGAGCTGCTCTTCCCTATAGGAACAGCTGTGCTAGGGAAAGTGCTGTGTGTGTGTGTGTGTGTGTGTGTGTGTGTGTGTGTGTGTGTGATAAGGCAGAAGGGTTGCTGAGATTGTGGGGAAAGGCAGTAGATTGTGGTCAGTCTTACTTCTTTCTGAGTGGTTCTGAGGCTTGGGATCTCTGTGTCCCTCCCCAAACCAGATTCCCCTGGGTCCATGCTGAACCCGCGGCGGGGGGGAACGGGGGGCGGGGAAGGCAGACCTCATCTTGGCTGACGCAGAGTGAGTTACCCGGTGTGCAGTTGGGGACTGGGGCAGAAGCAGTTTGGCCAGGTGCTGGCTCAGTCTGTGGGCCGGACTTTTAGGACTCTGAGAAAATGAACGGTTTGCTCTCTTGGTGCAGTAGGATGTGGGTGTGTGCAGGGGCACGTGTGTAAATGAGTGCATTCTCATGCAGGTCCGTGCACATGTGTTCATAGGAGTCTGACTTACATAAAAACCTTATGTGTGCGCACACATGTGAATAGGGTCAATCTGGGTGTGCACTTAGGAGACTGTGGATTTCTGAGTGTGTGTGTGTGCACGTGTGTGCATGTGTGCCCTGTCTGGGCACCTGCTTCCGGAGCTGTGCGTGTGGTCTGCATGTGTCTGTGTGGGCATGTGTGAGCGCCTGCATGCGTGTGCAACGCTATGAGCGTGAACTTGTGGTATGTGCTTCCAGCCTCCCTGTTTTTCAGTGTACCTCTGTGTCTGTCTGTGCCCGTGTATACATAGCATTGCACACTCGCATGTCTCTGCGTCTGCGTGTGTACCCGTTTGTAACCTCTGCACACATGTGTGTCACCGTGTGTTTCTGGGGGTGTATACCTGTGTGTACGGCAGGGTGAACTTTCTGTGCATCTTTGTGTATGTACCTGTGTCTCTGACCGTGTGTGCCTGGCATGTAGCATTGCATACTTGACTGTATCTCTCTGTGCATGTTTCTGAGTATTCGTATCTGGTGTGTTGGTTGCCGTGCACATTGGAGTGTGTCTCCATGCGCGTGTGTCTCTGAATGTGTGTTTGTGGGGGTTGCAGTGTAACTTTTGTGCATGTCTCCTGTGTGTGTGTGTGAGTGTGTGCGTGTGTGCATGTGCACGTGCGCGCCTGCAGTGCGTTTGCCTGTCTATGGGGTGGTATGACTTCTGTGCATGTCGTGTGTGTGTGTGTGTGTGTTTCTGAGCATGTGCGTCTCTGCGGGTGAGGCTGAGTGTCCATAGAGGTGCAAGAGCGTGTAGGGGGATGTAGGCTGAGAGCTTCGCAACAGAAATCATCTCTGAACCTTTAAAACTACTCTTCGCCCCGCTCCTCGGGTCAGGACTGTGTTCATGCTGTGCACTCGCCAAGAGTTGACTCGGTGATCTATGCCAGCTCCAAGCGGGTTGTCAGGATGTTGCATGTGCATTTTTCCAAGTGCCTTTGCTCTGAAGCCCGTGGACCCCTGCCCCCGCAGCTCCCTTGGCCCCCGCAGCACTTCAAGCCTCTCTCGCCAAAAGCCTGCACTCAGGACAGTTGCTGAACAGGCTCACAGATGTTAAGAGCGCAGGTATAATTTTAGGCAGAAGGTCTGAAAATAGGCAGCCTAGGACTCGCTGAACATCGCGACAGCAGTGCTTCTAATTAGGAGCAACTTGTTTTCCTTAAATAAACAAATCAAGTGAGGAAAGAAATTGCCCGAGATTAATGGCTCCCCGGAGCAGGTCCAGATGTTTGGAAGATGCGGACAGGGTCCCCGAGGACTGCAAGTGTTAGTACTTGGGGTCTTTTCTAGATTTTGACCAAATGCTGATGAGGCCGAGGGGCCGAGGAGGAACCTGCTGAGGACGGCAGGGGTGGTGTGGACCCCTTTCCAAGGTGTGGCTAGGGTTTGGTTACTGGGGTGGAGGCCTCCCTGGCCCTCATTCCTCCCTCCTCCCTGCACCCCTGCCCTCGGCTGTGGGACTTTGCCATTTTTCTCACTCAAGAGGCAGCAGGGTTTATGCCCCTGATCATTCACTGTGGGTTGGCCAGGTGACTGGCTTTGGTCTTTAGTGTGAGATGGAAGTGACCTTGGGTCCGTTCGTTCCAAGCTTAGGTCTCAAGGGGCCCCACCTCTTTCTGCCATGGCTGGGGAAGAGCCCCCTCAGCCTGGCCCCAGAATGAACACGTGTCCAACCACCCTGAGCCCAAACCTCAGTACAGAGCCTAGCTCAGCCAAGCCCCTGCAGGCCACAAATAGGTTAGTGAGAGAAATGCTCCTTATTGTACGTTCCTGAGGTTTTCTGGTTGTTACGCACCATTATTGTGCTTCTAGCTAGCCAGTGCAGTTACCAGAAGTGCACATGTCCTCCCGTTTGGCCCGGGTGTTCATTCAGAGCTGCATAATGAACACCTGTACTTCTCAGCAGGGGGATATCCCCCATCCCTACCTTGCTTCCTGTTCATCCCAACATCAGCAGTGATAATGATGAGAATGTGTAAATGTTTTTGGAGGGCTTACCAAACTCCATGCCTCATGCCCTTGGAAGCAGTTTCTGTTACTGTCTAACGTAATTTGTGAGGCTCAGAGAGGTGAGCTGGCTGGTCCCATCACACAGCCCAGAAGAGGCCTAGCTGGGGTTGCACCCAGATCACCCGATGTCAGAGACCATGTTTTTATCTATGATGTCCTATTGCCCCGAGGCCTAGGCATGTTTTAGCAGAACGGACAGCGTAGCATGTATTTGGCATTTTCCGCTTACCTCGCTTGGAGTTTGGATAGGCAGGAATGAATCATGTCATAGAAGTGGGAAGTGTCTGTCTAGACCGAGGGACGATTCACTCCATTCATTCATTCATGGACATATTTATTCAACATCAGTGATTCCTGACGATCGGTATTTGCTCAGAACCTTCTAATTGTCCTATTGTGTGCTGGGCGCTGAAGGAACCGATGGGAGAGACCCCAATTCTGTCCTCAGGAGCTTACAGTTTGGAGAGGAAGAAGGAGGCAGGTTAGCCTGGGATCCAGTCCAGTCTTGACCCCTTCCTGGGAGCGGCTTCAACCCTCCTGGACTGTTGGAGGATCATAGGAGGCCACGTTGACCAAGCTCTTCACATGGTGCCTGGCACACAGGAAGCCACAATAAACAATAGCCCCTTCTTCCTCCTCTTCTTTTTCTCTCTCTTCCTCCTTATGGAGGAGACAGTTGAATGTCCTAGCCACAGCAATGCCGAGATGGGAGAAAGCAGGACTCACGGGATCCCAGATAGGGTGATAACCATCCTGTTTTGTCTGAAACTGTGAGGTTTTTCAGGATGCAGGATTTAGTGCTAAGACCAGGAAAGTCCCATGCAAACCAGGAAAAGTTAATTACCTCAGTCCTAGAAGAGGTGTTGGACCTCACTTGGAATGACTTAGAACAGGGCTTGGTAAACTGTGGCCCACAGGCCGAGTCTAGTTCGCTGTCTGCTTTTATAAATAAAGTTTTATTGGGACACAGGCATAGCCATTCATGTATATATTGTCTATGACTGCTTTCCGGTTGTAATTGCAGAGCTGAGTAGTTGTGACAGAGTCTGTATGGCCTGCACAGCCTACAATATTTACTATCAGATCCTTCACAGAAAAAATTGCTGACCTCTGAGCTAAAAAGCCCAGCGACGGTCCTGGGCATTGGCCCAGAGTGATGAGGTGAAAAGTTAGTGCACTTGGCTGAATCACTGTGGATCCGGTGATGCGTGAGGCTTGCATCCAAGCAGTCAGGAAGAGGGTAGCACCTCCGGAGACTTTGTAACTTTGTGAGCTGGGAGAATTCTTAGATGGGGGGTTGTAGACCCAGAGAAGGGAAGAGATGCCCCAAGGCAGTTCAGCTAGTGGGAAGCAGGTGACTGTGGTCTTAATACCTGGAAATCTCGGAGGACAGCTGTGTCCCCCTCTCAGCCCCAACTCCAGCAAATGGATCCTGGAGCCCCAGACAGCAGGAGGGCCTGACCCAGCATACTTCTCATGTCTAGGCGTTCAAGTTTCTAGCTCAGTTCCCAGATATTGTTATGGTTTGCTGATTCCTTTAAATTCTCCGTGTGATCTCATGAGTACAGGGGAAAGAGAAGAGCCTCTGGATAGGAAGTGAAGGATCTGGGTCCCCACTTTGCCACCCATTGACTTTGTGGCCTTGAGCAAGTTTCTCCCCCCCCCCCCATGATGGCTAGCACTGGTCTGTGGGCGAGGCTGCATGCTGGGTGGGCATGAGTGACTGCTGGTGGCCAGGGGGTCCCCCCTCTAGGACAGTGATCTTCAGATAATGCTCATGGGTCTGGGGCACTGGGGCTGTGTGCACTGGGCTCTGGCTTTGTAGATTCAGTCCCTGAACCTCCAGGAAGCTGGGGCCACAAAACATTTGCCATGATAAACTGCATAGAATTATCTGGAGGTGGCAGACCACTCGTGTTTCTCCTCATCTTGGACTGTGTCCCCAGGGTGAGCCCCTGCACCAAGATGGCCCTTATGTCTCCCTCACAAAGTGTCCATTGGTAAGCCACTGGCCTGGGTTCTTTGTAGTTTGAATGCCTACCTCGCGGACAGGGAGAAAATCCAGAATCTCTGGAGCAATCAGACTTGCTTTCATTTCCATAAAGCTCTTAAGTCTATCACCATAATAACTGCAGACCCTTTGTCCTGGAAACTCAACTATGTGTGTGTGTGTGTGTGTGTGTGTGTGTGTGTGTGTGTGTGTGTGTGTGTATAAATTAGAACAAGAAGTTCGTCCCATTTAATTGCCACACTGTCCATATCAGAAAGAGCCAACATTTCTCGCTCAGAGCATATTTACTCTTAGTTTGCACACCGTTCTGATAAGCTCAGTGACCAGACTTCTCCAGATTTGCAGCCGTTAGGAGGAGCAAATCAGACCTGTGTGGGATGGTAGAGAAAGCAGAGTGCCCGTAGCCAGGAGCAACAGTTGACAGCCTGAGAACAAGGCTATGAGGAAGAGATTCTCAAAAGAAGCACAAGGGGCGCCTGGCTGGCTCAGTTGGTGATCTCAGGGTCGTAGGTTCGAGCCCTACATTGGGGGTAGAGATTACTTAATAAATAAAGTCTTTAAAGTAAGCATGGAAACAAAAGAATCACAGCCCTGGGGGGAATTTAGCGCAGGGGTCAAATGCCCCCCTCATCCCAATAGCTTCTGCTCATCTCAGTATTACAGAACTGTGTGCAGTGTTCTAGAACGGCAGCAATGTTGGCTCGTGTGCTGGTGCGGAAGAATGGGCGAACTCCATTCAGTAGGCAGGGCGAAGGGTCAAGAATAATTCATTGGATAAATATATTGATCCCCGTGGTTACACGGATACATGTTTCTGTGTCTGATGCCTCGGGTGTCCGAAAATTCGCTTATGTGGAACTCATTTCTCACAGTATTGAGTAAATGACATTTTACTGCCCCTAGAAGAGTATCTGGCACATGGCAGGCACTCAAGGGATGAACATGGTTTGCAATCAGGCAAAACTGGGTTCAGAGGCCAGCCACTTCACAACAGCCACACAACCCATCTCTGGCCTCAGTGTTCTCATCTGTAAAATGGGGACACCTGCAGATGAGCTAAAGCTGCTGCTGAAAACCAAAGCCCCTCTGTCTGTGCTTGGTGTCTGGCTTATGATGTTTGCCTTCTGCCTTGTGTATCTCATTGGAGAGCCAGCCACCTGGCTGGCAGGAGCACTGAGATGCAGGGCTCTAGCTATCCGGTGGCTAGTGTGCAGGAGGGCCCACCAGGACAGGGCACTGAGATGGACTTGGGTGATGAGCCAGCCTCGTAGATGCCACAGCCTCCAAGGGGTACAGCAGTGTCTTTATGCATGTCCAGGAGCTTGCCTAACTCTGGTCCAATTCAGGAGTGGGGACTAAGATCTTGGTCTGCACAGGTGAACAGGCTTGTGTTCAGATCTCAGCTCTGTCACTCACAAGCTGAGTGATCGTCAACAAGTTGTTTGAGCTCACCATGCCTCCATTTCCCCATCTGTTAAACGGGAACAGTGATGCTTGCTGTGATGGGTTGTTAACAGGGATCCAGTGAGCTAATGCCCAGTGTATAAGTGAGTCACAAGGATGATCATCTCAGCCAGAAGACAAGTCATTTTCTTGAATGGGCATAACTTAGATTCCTTCTAGGGTTAAAGTATCCATGGTCCTCTGTTCAGGACCAGTAGGGAGACGAGTTTGCCAATTTCTGCATCTACCTCAAACCAGCCGGGGCGGGGGGGATCTCCGGAAAGTTTTCTCTTTGAACTTGAGCTTTCTCTTCCATTCAAAAACATACTTGGGCATCCATTCATTTATCCAACACTCCTTTATCGGGTGCCTACCTCATATGAGCTTCTACGTTCTGTGCTTGGCCCTGGAAGGTGACTCCAACTGACAAGCCATCCAACTGAAAGAAAGAGAGAAAGAGAGAGAGAGAAAGAGAGAGACCATCTAGAGAGGCACAGTCTAGAGTAGCAGAGCTGGGATTTGGACATGGGTCCAAACCTAGAGCCCATATTCTGTTCTCTGCATAGCATGGTCTCATGACTAGGGTGCCATGCACACCAGAAGGCAAACATGCAAGCCGGGAGAGTGTGGGTTGGGGCTTTGGATGCAGTAAAGGAAGTCCAGGTGTCGAGAGAACCATGGCATGCTGAGACCATGCCCTCCCATCCATCGAGGTTCACCCATTTGTTTGCTCAGCAGATTTGTATTGAGCACTTACTGTGTGCAAGCCCTGTGAAGACCGTGGAGAAAAAAAACCAAGATGCTTTCCTGCATATAATTACAACTCAAAGTAACTGCCAGGAGGGGAAGTGTCTGACCCTGGGAGGGCACAAGTTAGGGCATTTGAAAAGACTGCCTCGAGACAGAGAAAAATGAACTGATATCTGAAGGATGAGCAGGATAAACCAGGTGAAGAATGGGAAGACAGAGGAAGCGGCATGTGCAAAGGCCCTGGGATGGGAAGGAGAGTGGCATGAACCAAGGACATGGATACTAGGGCTTTTAGTGGAGGGGAGGAGCTAGTACACAATGATGTGAACAATTCTCAGGGCCTTGTGTGCCCCATATGCGTTCTGCTCTTTATCCTTCTGGCAGTGGAAAGCCTTGTAAAGATTTTAAGCACAGAGGGTGAAATGATTCCATTAAACCCTGGTCAGAGCAACAAGAAAAAACCTGCACCCCCACGTGTGGTTGCAGCCCATTGAAATCCCAACAAAGAGGGAGCTGAGCGGACAGCAGTGATTTCAGGATTTCAGCTTCATTATGCAAAACACACAGCCTTCCAAGGGAGAGGTGAGCTTGGGGAAAAAAGAGTCAACAAATTAGTTTTTTAATCTGCTTTAAGTTGCTGAAATGCCCTGTCTTCCTTCCATTGTCACCTGATGGCCTGCGGGCTATTTTAACTTTTATTAGAGAAATTTTTTTTAATTAAAGGAGTTTTTTTTTCTTTTTGAAAAACAAATCCCAGCCGTGTTTTGATAAGATAAAATTAAAAATGGCACTGGGGAAATGCCACGGAAAGCTTTGATTTTTCTCCTTATGGCATCTGAACTGATTTAAATAATAATTATATATTTCATCTCCGTGCAGGCTCCCCTCCTCTCTTCCTAGCCTCCCCAACACACCACAGTGTACCAGCAGCTCTGAACATGTGCTGTTCCTAAAACCCCCAACTTTCAGCTCCTAGAGGCACAGGGACATCTCAGTAGGAGACCTCTAAGATTTCTGACCCAACTGCTTTAGGTTTAGGGCAAATCTCAAATTCATGTGCTACCAATTCACAGCTGTGTGGCTTTGGGTAATTTACTTCAGTCCCCTTGGCCTCCAGTGACTTATGTAAAATGGAAATTAATGATGGTATTTTATTCTTCAGGATTTTTTTGGTTGTCGGAGACAGAAAACCCAACTTAAACATCACTACACTCTTATTCTCAGGCATAAAGGGAATATATTGCCTCTTGTAACCAGCATCCTAGCTTCAGGTGTGGCTGGATCCAGGCGCTCAACAGTGTTACTGCTCACTCACTCTTCCTTCTTCACAGGTTTTTGACTCTCCTTTTCTCTGTGTGGGCTTCCTACCTCAGACTGGCTCTGGCTGTCTTCTTCTGAGCACAAATGCCCATTAGTAGCTCCATGTTTCCTTTTTTTAAAAAATTTTTTATTATTTATTTTTAAGATTTTATTTATTTGACAGAGAGAGAGAGAACGCACAAGCAGGGGGAGTGGCAGGCAGAGGGAGAGGGAGAAGCAGGCTCCCTGCCAACAACGTGGAGCTCGATCCCAGGACTCCAGGATCATGACGTGAGCCAAAGGCAGACGCTTAACTGACTGAGCCACCCAGGCGCCCCGGTAGCTCCATGTTTCCATTGTGCCAGCTGCAATCCCAGCAAGTGCTGGAAGTGAGCCTTGGGGCCTCCTGGAACCAATCATCATGGCCCCACTCTAAGTCACACAACCCCTGGAGCCTTGTGGCAGGTGACTACTCTTTGCTGCTTCCTGAGCCACGAAGACTCATAGTGGGAGAGGGATGGGTCCTCAAAGAAAAATCAGGGCCCAATTAACCGAAGAAGGGGAAGCCAATGCTGCTCAGACCTCTTAGCAGACTCTCTAGTCCCCACCAGTGCCGCAAGGCTGAAATGAGATCAAGTGTGCAAGGTGCTCAGTATGTGCGAACTCTTCTTAGGGTTGCCACGGTGATGATCATTACCGGCATGGTGATAACAGAGGCCAGGCCGGGGCTCTGCAAGTAGTTAGGACAACAGGAGATACCCCTGACCAGAGCTCTCAGCCTGGACATCCTGGTGACTGCCGTGAGCCTTGGACCTGTCACTTCCCTTCCAGCTTTGGTTGCTGAAAGCCATTGTCCCCTAACAAGCCCCACCTCACGCATCACTTCACCAGCTAAAGCTGTAATGGCTCAAAGGAGGCAGGAGGGGTTGTATATCCGGCCCCTTCCAGGGGTGGGTGGGTCCCATGGGAGGGAGACAGAGCACAGGGACTGCAGTGAACCAGAGACCAGGTGCCTCATCTACAGGGGCTCTTGCTTCTAGTCCCTACCCACTGTTGCTGGGGAGTGCTGAGCCCTGAGTGGCCACGTCTGTTGATTATTTCTTCCAAGGGGATTCCAAAATTTGATGCAAAATTCACCCGATTGTGAATGTTGGCCACGAATTCAGGTGATTTTAAAGCACAAGACTGACCAACCAAGCTTGTCTGTTGGGTTCATTCGGACCAATGTTGTAAAGTCAGGTGTCACCAGGGTGGGGGACACAGAGCCTCTTTTGCCAATACTGTAGAGAGCTTGTGTTGTGGATGACCTCAGGAGACACACTGGCCCATTGTTCTAGAAACTCGGGTCATGTGCAGTGTGCTTTCAGCATCCCCTCGGATGGCCGTGGGGGGACCTTTTCACTCTGAGCTGCACCATTTGTAACAGGCTCTGTGAATTGAATGGACTTCGGTGAGAACAACCCCTTAGAAGGAGTTCATTTTGCTGCCTGAGATTATTAATGTTCTCTCTGATGTCCTACTTCACACTATTGATTTCCTGGTATAAAACTTTCTCTGCAGAGGCTGAGAAGGTAATTCAGTGGCCATTCCTCCAGGTGAGGGAGGATTCAATCCTGGCTCCCACCCTCTGCTGTGTGACTGAGGGCGGGTCACTGTATCTCTCTGAGTCTCAGCGTTCCCATCGGCAATATGGGGGGTCCTTGGAGCTCCTGCCTCCAAAGGAGGTGTCAGGCACATAGTAGGTACTCAGTGGGGCTTAGCTTCTCTTGTATAAATGCAGCCTCAGCAACCTGGGGAGATGGTCATGTTCCTTATATGTACTGAGCACCCACTCTGTGCCAGGACCCCTTAGCCATGGAGTCTAGACCCAGCTCTCTGGGCCTATTTTCCCTAGCTCCTTTTTTTTTTTTTTTTAAGAGAAGGAGAGGGAGAATCTTTTTTTTAATTTTTTAAAAGATTTTATTTATTTTAGAAAGCAAGTATATGTGAGTTGTGGGGGGAGGGACAGAGGGAGAGGGAAAGAATCTCAAGTAGACTCTGTGCTGAGTGCAGGGCCCGATGCAGGGCTTGATCTCAGGACCCTGAGATCATGACCTGAGCTGAAACCAAGAGTTGGACGCTTAACCAACTGGGCCACCCAGGCACCACAGAGAGAGAGAAACTTAAGCAGTTTCCACGCCCAGCATAGGGCCCTATGAGGGGTCTTGATCTCACAACCCTGAGATCATGACCTGAGCCAAAATCAAGAGTCAGATACTTAACCGACTGAGCCACCCGGGCACCCCTCCCTAGCTCCTTAAACTCACCTTGTTCCCTTCTGGGCCTTTGCACACCCTGTGCAGTCTGCCCAGCATGCTTTTTCCCTCTCTGTCTCTACCCTTCTTCACCTGGTGAATTGCAACTCCTCCTTTGGATCTTGGCTGAAGCACTACTTTGGAGAATTCATCCGGGGCTCCCTTAGACCTCCGCTGCCATGAGCTCTCCAAACTCCAGATCATTTCCTCAGGGTTTGTGATTACAGCGCTGTGTGATGATTTTAACTACCCTGTGTCGCCTCTACTAAGGCTGTCTGCTCTGGGTGGGGGTGGGGGCTCAGGAAGCTATAGAGCTCCCTTCCTGTGCTTACACGCCAAGCCTGCCACATGATGCAGCAAAAGGTTGTGGTTATTAACTGAAATGTAAAAAGGAGGGCTAAAATCCTCATACACAGCTGGTGGGAGCGTGAATTAGCACAACCGCTTTGGAAAACCACCTGGCCGTGTTTACTGCAGGGGCATGAGACTGCCTCTAATCTGCTCTTCCCCTTTGAGATACAGACTCAACAATAATCAGGATGTTTGTATGTATTCTCTACTTCTTCAACTGTTACTTACTACTAATATATGACTATATGTATGTAATGACATGTGTAATATTTATATAATAATATAATAGAAAACCAGAAACTACCCAGGAAGCTCCATCACGCCGTGGAATAGCACACAGTGGTAAAAAGGAACACGTAACAGCTACATGCCACAGAAGGATGAATCATGCACAAAATAATGCCAAGCAAACAAGGCAGACATATAAGATCATACAGCATGTAGTTCTCATTATAAAAAGCTTGAAATAGAAGCGAAACATGAGTGTTGAGGATGTCTACTCCCTTAGGTCAAAACATAAAGAAAAACCAGGGAAAAATGGCCTCCGTAGTCAGGTTGGCAGTTCCCTGGGGTGGGGAGGAACATGGAAGGGGCTTCTGGGTTGCCCACCATGTTCTGTGTCTCACCCTGGAAGGTGTGAGTTCATTGTGCAACAATTCATCACATTGTTCATCTTTGTTTTCTGCTGTTACGTGGGTCATGGGTCCCACGAAAAGATCCCCTGTGTCCTCTCTGGGGGGAGTCCTAACCTGAAACCTACCACTGGCCTGAATGTACAGAGAACCCCCTCTGCCATCTTTTAAGCCTCTCCTTCTAGTGCAACAAATTGCTTCTGGTGTGGAGTATGCCCCTGTCTGAGGGCTGCAAATTTACAGGTGCAAGAACAACCCAAACAGCTTTGGTCTTGGCACAGAGTCCACCTGGCCAGAGGACACAATTAGCCCCTTTCTTCAAAACGTGATAAGGATGGAGGGTTAATTGCCCCAGAAAAAGTAAAAAGGAAAACACGAAAGAAAGAGAAAAATAAAACCCGCAAAGCATTTTCGGGTTTCTAGTTTTGCAGGCCACCAAAAGGCCGCGAGATCAGCTGTCCTGGATGGAGAGTCAGATAACAGGGCTGGGACAGCATAAGTGCTGAGTGCTGCCCAGGGTGGGCTGGCCTCTAGGTCCACAAGAATTAGGTCTTTGGACTTGCCATCCTGGCTGTTTGACCATGGCTTTGACCTCCCTTTCTGTGCAGACAGGAGGGTGGGCCCGGATCCTGGATCTTGAATCTGGGCCCTGGCTGGGAGAGCAGAAACACTATGATTTTTATAGGACCTTGGAGCTCGGATCAGAATGGAATGGGGTCGGGGTCTTCCAGGGGCTTCCAGAAGCCTGGCTAATGGTTTTGGATTATTAAATCCTCGGTGATGAACTTCATCCATCCATTTAGGAAACAGGTAAATCTCCTACTCACCATTCTCTCAACAAACGTGGATTGAAGTTACCTTGGACTAGGCTCTGCGAAGCATGAGGTTACAGTCGGAGCGACCAACTGGGTTTGGTTTGTCTGGGATTTTCCATTTTAGCCCCCAGTCTAAGCATCCTGGGGACACCTCAGTCCCAGGCAAACCTGGATGATGGGCCCATGGTGAGCCCGATGCTTCTCATGCCCACTCTCATGGAGCTCACGGCCTGGTAGAGGAGGCAGGGAATTACAAACCGCAAGATGGCATTTCAGTGGAGGAAGCATGGGGTGGTGTGAAAACCCCAAGGGGGCCCCTCACCCAGCAGAGGGTGTCCAGGAAGCCTTCCTGGTGGAGGTGACATCTAAACTGAGGCCTTCAAGAGGAATAGCGTCAGGCAGGGGTAAAAGGTGGGTGGGTGGTGGAGGGAGACAGGGTTCCTGACAGGTGAGGGAGGCGAGAGCTTGGTGTGTTGAGGAGGTAAGTCAGGTGCACTGTGGGGCGGAGGGTGGTGTTGAGAAGGGTTGGGGGAGAGGCAAGGGGACCCGGAGGGCTCACGTCATGGTAGGACCTTGTGGGTCAGGGTTGGCACCCACTGGGCATTTGGGAACCCTGTCGGGGGGATAGAGAAGCGAACGGGAGGCACCGAGTTTCTATTTAAAGTTCGTCCTGGGGCCGCCTGGGTGGCTTGGTGGGTTAAGCGTCTGACTCTTGATTTTGGCTCAGGTCATGGTCTCAGGGGTGTGAGCTTGAGCCCTGCATCCGGCTCCGCGCTGAGTGCGTAGCCTGCTTGGGATTGTCTCTCTCCCTCTGTCCCTCTGTTTCTCTTCCTCTGCCCCCCAACCCCTGCTCTCTCTCTCTCTCTCTCTCTCTCGCTCTCTCTCAAAAAAAGAGAGTTTGTCTTGCCTGCCGTGTGGAGAAGGGAGGAGATTGGTTGGGGGAAAGAGCTAAGAATGAATATAAAGCAACCACCAGGTAGGACTGCTTAGTAATCCTTCCAGATGCTCAGGCTCAAAGCCTCATCTCTGACGCCTTGCTTCCTCTCCTGCCCAGCAAAGGATCTTCAGAAAATCCAGCTGCTTCTCGCCTCCTCCATCCCCAATCCTGGCCTCCCCTGGCCCAGCTCACCTTTTTCTCCCTAGGCCTTCCCACCTTCTGATCTACCGTGTGGTTGGCTTATTTATTTTGTTTAATAAGTAAGTTGCTGCCCCCCCCCCCGCCCCGAGAACAGTGTCTCTCAACCTCGAGGCTGTTGGTATTTTGGACCAGATAGTTCTTCATGGAAGGGAGCCATCCTGTACGTTGATGGATGCAGGAGCACCCCTCCCCAGGTGCTGTTAATCGAAGGCACATCTCCAGATGTGGGCAGATGTCCCCAGGAGGGGAAGGGGACAAAATCGCCCCCAGTGGAAAACTGTGGCACTGCAGAGTCACCCCACTCTTGTCGCCTGTCTCCCCAGTGCCTGGAATGCGAAGCCTGGCTCCCTGTGGGGCTCCCTGAACAGCTGTTGGATGAATGAATGAGTGGGAGGTGCTGGCCTGAGCCGTTGGGAAGGGAAGGATTTGGGAAATAGTGTAGTGGTAGCCTTGATCAATAAATAGAGCTGCCATTGTGTTCGTTAGAGTGATGATCCCCGGTTCTCTTCATAATCCTCTCCAGCGTTTGTGCTCCTTTCATCATACGGCAGAGGAGAGTCGGAGAGGTTAAGTGATTTGAGTAAAAATCTCACGGTAATGGATGATGGAACCAGGCGAGAACCTGGGTCATTAGAAACCAAATTCAGAGTTTTTTCAAGCCTCAGATACCCTCCTAGAGCAATAACTGCCATTGTGGAGCATTTGCTAAGTGCCATCCACGGTGCTGTGGATGGATCACCTTATTAAAGCCTCTGATGACATCATGGGACTACTGTCATCATCCTGTTTTTACCAGTGGGGACTCTGAGGATCAGAGAGGTGGAGTGAATTGCCCAGAGTCACACAGCCAGGGTGGAGTGGGCCCGTCTGACTCCGGAGTCTGAGGCTGACTTCTAAGCAGGAGACAAGGAGGCACAACCCCTCCCCACGCCACCCCAGATAATGGCATCACCCCAAAGAGTCTTTCCTTTGCCTTTTGTCTGCTGAGGACAAATGATCAAAGGGCTCCCACTGACACGTGAATTATCAAGGCTGCAGAGACCCTGTAAAATTCACAAGGTCCCCAGTCATGAGAAACCTCTCGCTCCTTAACCTTGATCTCAACCCTAGCCCAGTGGGGGCGGGGACTGGGCCGAATGGGGCTGGGGGGTTACATCAGATCTGCATGCAGGGTTAGGTCCGCAAATCCCTGAGCAAATAGAGGGTCTTTTATTTCTTTTTAGGCAGAGACTGTAGGACCCGATGTTAGCTTAATTTAGTACTGGGATGGAAGCAGATTGTAGCAATGGCTTTGCGGGGTTTTTTTGTTTTGTTTTTGTTAAATTCCCCCACATTTTATCTCCTCCTCCCTCCCTCTCTTTGGAAGCTTTCCGAGGGGGCCTGGAGTGGAAGCATGTAACAGGCACCAGCATTGCCTGAGCTTTAGCCAGTAGGCCCCCAAGCCATGTCCATAGCCCATTTTATAGATGGGGAAGCTGAGACGCAGCCTTCCTGAGAGACATATGGGGAGCCCTCTGGAAGCCAAAGGATGTTACATATCTCTTTGTATAGCCCCAGCCAGACAGTGTTTCCATTATGTAGCCTCCCTGTTAGGCTATACACTCCTTACGTGGAAAGTCTTTGAACAAGTATTTATTAGTCACCTACTGTGTGCCCCACACTGTCCTCAGCACTTTACCTGGGTGGTGAACTGCAGCCGAGTGTGGCCTGGCCAGGCACGTACTCTGGGCAGAGCCCCCCTGAGCTCTGAAAGAAAAGCCCCTTTGTTGGAGCCGTGAACCAGCCTCCCAGGGTAGCCGCTGGAAGTTTGCAGCGTGACCCTCTGTCCCTGCCTTTCAAACCCTCCTTTGACCTGAGTTCAAGGATCAGCTGTACACATAACATAAAGTTTGCCATTTTTAAGTATACGGTTCAGTGGTGTTAAAACAGTTGACCTTGAACAATCCTGAGGTTTGGTGTGCTGAGCCCCTTGCAGTTGAAAATCTGCATATAACTTGACTCCCCCCAGAACGTAGCTACCAATAGCCTACTATTGATTGGCAGTCTTTTTTTTTAAAGATTTTTTTGAAAAAAATTAATTTATTTTAGAGAGTGTAGGGGGAGGAGCAGAGGGAGAGAGAGAAGCAGACTCTGCAATGAACGTGGAGCCAGGTGTAGGGCTCCATCCCATGACCCCAAGATCATGAGCCAAAATCAAGAGTTGGATGCTCGACCAACCGAGCCACCCAGGTGCCCCTATTGACTGGAAGTCTTACCCATAACATAAATGGCATGTTAACACATACTTTGTATGTTATATATATTATATACTGTAACCTTACAATAAAGTAAGTTAGAGGAAAGAAATTGTGATTAAGGAAATCATCGGGAAAAAATACTTTTATATACCGTATTGTATTTATTGAAAAAAGCCCGTGTATAAGTGGACCCGTGCAGTTCAAACCGTGTTGCTCAGGGATCAACTGTACATTCGTAATCGTGGGCAGCCATCCCTGCCATCCTGCTCCAGAACTCTCTCGTTAGAGTTTCTTGTCCAGAGGTGGATGAGCTGAGATCATCTGGAACTGCCATGTCAGTTGGGAGGGACTTGCCCTGGTACATCGCCAGTTAGAATCGAATTCAGGGTTTGCATCCAGGCCTCACTCTGCCTGGTGCTCCCTTCTGTGTGGCTCTCCCAGGCACCTTCCAGAATGCCTTGCACCCAAGGACACCCCCATAAATACTGAGTGACCGCGTACACACCGGGGACTCCACCCAGGCGCTCCCTGGGACCAATCCAGTACCCTGTCTAGTCTCTGGGAGTTTGGGAGATGAAAACCTACTCCATAGACTAATGGCCAACTAACCGCTCTCTTCGGCCAGATAACACTTCTCTTTTTTTTCTAGAAATTTTGTTTGCCTCCCCTGAGGTCTGACCAGCTCTTTCTGGTGGTTGCCTTCTCTGTCCCTGCCCTCCCCCTGCCCGCACTGGGGCCAGACTGGGAGAGCTGCTCAGTGATAAAGGAGCCTTCGATCCCTCCTGGACCCATCTCAAGGCGTCTGGGGGCTTCAGTTTTCCCCACAATGAGGCCATTTAGCCGGACTTGCCTCTCCTGGGACACTCAAAAGGCAGAAACCGGAGGAATAGCGGGCAGGAGAAAGAGAAGAAACAGAACCCAGCACAACTGCCCATTCCAAAGGCCATGTGCTGGGAGAATGAGGCCCTGCCAGGTCAGATTTCAGAGACTTTTTAGGAAGTGCCTCTGCATGGCTTGTGTTCCCCACTGGTGGGCTGATAGGGCACAGCGCCCAAGGAAGGACAAAGTCAGAGGCCCCATTCAGACAGGCCGAGGCAAGGGTCCAGCCCGAGCCAGGCAGCGTGGGGGCCAGGAGAACAAGGGCTCTGTGTTTCCGGGCACAGGGCTGGGAAGCACACGCCCCCGGCTCCAGCCTGGCACTGGACGCAGTCAGAAATCCATGATGTGGCTGGAGGAATATGGGGTTGGGCCGCACCCGGGCCTTGCGATCTAGCCGTGAGCAGAGTGTCCTCGGTGAGCGGCATTCGGGATGAGGAGTTCCGCCTCTCTGTGGCCAGGCCGGCTCTGGGATAAAAATGACTCCAGGAAACAGCCAGCTCCATCCCAGGAATGGGAGGGAAGGGCTTGGGTTTTCTCCCCCTGGAGACAACAAAGAGCCCAGGGAAGGGGTTGCAAACGCTAATGCCCTCAGGGGCCAGGCAGGTGAAATTAAGGCCTGTTTGTCGCAGACCTGGCAAGGTGGGGAGCCCATGCCACATCTGATGGCTCCATTTACCATGGTCGATCAGTGAGCTAGGTTCAGATGCCAGTTGTTCCTACCTGCTAGCTAGATAGCCTCAGACAGGCAGTTTAATCCTGTGCCTCAGTTTCCCCACATGGAACTTTGGGTTAGCGCCAGCACTTGTGAGGGTCAAACCATTAACACACAAAAGCACTTAGCACAGTTAATTTTCTCTTTTTAAGACAAGAGCTCTGGGTTTGTATTCAAGAGCTCCAGATCAGGGTGCCTGGGTGACTCAGTCGGTTAAGCATCTATCTGCCTTCGGCTCAGGTCATGATCCCAGGGTCCTGGGATGGAGTCCTGCATCAGGTTCCCTGCTCGGCGGGAAGTCTGCTTCTCCCTCTCCCTCTGCCTCTCCACCTGCTTGTGCACTCTCTCTCTGTCTCAAATGAATAAATTAAAAAAGCCTAAAAAATGCGCTCCAGATATTAACTGTTGGTAATGAATTCAAATTAAAAAAAAAAATGCGTAAATACAGTTTGTCCCCTGGCTGTCTGTAGCTGACAGCCTGCGGGCCACCCTGGCAAACTCTGGCCAAGGGTTTTGGACAGATGCAGGCTCCAGTGCTGGCTTTCCCCCTGCCTGGTTCTGGAGCTTGGACAAGTGACTTAATTTGTCTGTGTCATGTTTACATCGTCTGGGGTATCAGTCAGGCGCCTGGCAGGAAGCGATCACTCCCTCATGTTGGGCAGTGGATGAGAGTTTAATGATGGGGTGTGGGGTGATATGGGGAAATCACAAGGGATGGGGCAGCATCCCAGAGTTAGTAACAGAGGGAGCTGTTCCCAGTGCTAGTTCTGGGCAGTGACAGGAAGTAGCTGTGTGGAAAGGACCACCTACGGGAGCTGGAGTCTTTAGTAGAGGGGCTCAGCCAGCCCTGGCGGCCCCACAGAGAGAGAGAGGTGCTTGGGGGAAGGAGTGCCCTGATCATTTGCAGCCCGCCGTCTCACTTCCTGCTCTCCTACTGGTCATACTCAAGGGGAAGCCAGAGAACCAGAGAGCCTGTTGATGTGGTCCATGCAGACCACTCCCCAGGCAGAGATCCCGGCAGAGAAGGGGCAAGACAGGTGTTACTCCTGGCAGCCTCAGTTCCGGAAGGCTTTCCTTAGTCTAGGTGAGGTGCGATGCTCAACACACAGAGGTTGAAGGTATTCCCATCATTATTGAAGGAGGGAAGGCAGATGCTGGGCAAGGGAGAGTGGAGGGTCCCCCACATGTTGGAAGGTGTATTCATTTCCTATTGTGACTGTAGCAAATACCACCAGCTTCATGGCTTAGAAGGGCACACGTTTATTCTCTTACAGTTCTGAAGGTCAGAAGGCCAAAATGGGTCTCATTGGGTTCAAATCAAGGTGTTGGCAGGGCAAGCTCCTTTGGAAGGCTCTAGGGGAAGGTCATTTCCTGGCCTCTACCAACTTCTAGAAGCTGCCCATACTCCTTAGCTCATGATCCCCTTCCATCTCGAAAGCCAGTAATGGATCACACCACTCTGGTCTCTTTCTGTTGTCATAGCTGCTTCTCTGACTCTTTCATGCTTCCTTCTTCTAAGGACCTTTATTTATTTATTTTTAAAGATTTTATTTATTTATTTATTTATTTATTTATTTATTTATTTGAGAGAGAGAGAGCGTGCACAAGCGGGGGGTGGGGGGCGGGTGAGGGGCAGAGGGAGAGGGAGAGGGAGAAGCAGACCTCCCACCGAGCAGGGAGCCTGATGCGGGGCTCAATCCCAGGACCCTGAGATCGGGGCCTGAGCCGAAGGCAGACGCTTAACCGACGGAGCTGCCCAGGCGCCCCTTCTAGGACCTTTATGATGACATCTTGCCCACTGGATAATCTAGGATAACCTCCTTGACCTCAAGACCCTTAATCCATTTGCAGCATCCCTTTAGCGTGTGAGGTGACAGGGTCGCAGGTTCTGGGGATTAGGACGTCTTTGGGGACCACTGTTCTGCCCACCACTAAAGGGTTCTAGAATCTTCTCAGTGTTGTGATGAACCATGGGGGATGCTCACAGAAGCGGGTCCATAAGTGTGTGCTGAGAGTTACATGAGGTAATATACGCAGAGTGCCCCCCAGCCCAGCACCTGGCACATAGTTAGTGCTCTCAAAATAACAACTGGAACTGCTATTCTTACTCTTGCCACCCACGTGGTCTGGGGATGTAGATGATCCTATAGGAGCCCGCGCCCCTCCTGGGCCCCACACGGGCATGTGGGGAACTTCTGTGGAGACCCCGTATATGAGGAGGCATGTTGGGGTCTCCGAATTTTATGTTGGCTCCTCCACCATTCTGCACCAACCGCGTCCTGTGGCAGCGCAAACAGTGTTCAGATGTAACATTCCGAAACGGTATTTAAGATGGTTCTTAAATGCCTGCCGAAACTAAAAATCCCACGTGAGCAAAAAATACCGTTGTTAATTGGCGCATCATTGCACGAGTAGATGGAGAGCCAATGAAGGCAGTAGACGCGGTTCTTCACAAAGAGGAGGAGGAGGGGCGGATACTGGGCACACACCTCACTCTGCTGCTTATGAGCAGGTGACCTCAGAACAGCCACTTGGTGTCTCCCAACTGTTGCCACCTCTATGCGATGGGTCCCTCCCACATTGCCCATTTGGGCTAGCTCAGTCCCTAGTAAACCCAACCAATAGTAGCTGTTGGAATTGCTTAAAACAATACTGATGAAGCGGTTGGTACACAGTAGGTAGCTCCTAAGTGGTGGCTCTGGGATTTGAACCCGGGTCTGTCTGATTCACAGAACCCATACGCTCACCGCTGCGTGTTCTAGGGGCTTCCGGTCCCACGAGGGGCTTTGCAGTAAGCGTTGACCTCTTGGGACTGTCAAGCCTTTTCTTCTATCAGTCACTTGGGCTTTCAACAACTGGCTAACTATTCGTTAGTTTCCCTGCAAGCTGGACCCAGTAGGAGAGGGGTCCGTGGATGAATTTTGGTTGGATTTGAGCAGTTCCTTTCCAAGAATGGGCTGAAATCCAGCCCTGTCTGTATATTTCAGGAACCAGCACATTTAAGAACCTGGTTTGACAGAGCGCTGTATTTGGTTGAGGTGGACAGGTGTGGGTGGTGGGTGTCAAGGAATCTATTTAAGCCAACAAATTCAAGTTTACCAGAAATACAAACTTTCTTAAATCTCTGCAAGCGAATTCAAATTAGACGTGGAGTCTCTACTGGCTTGCCAGAAACTGAATTTTCATCATTGCTGGGGCTCCTTCACCGCGGATGGATAGATATCCCCAGGGACTTACCCCGTCCACCTGCTACCATCAACTCATGCCACTCATCCTGCGTGTTTTCTCCCAATCTGGAAACTCCGCCAATTCTGGGCCAACCCTGGAGGGTGGGGGAATCCTGTGCCTACGCTGGTATTTCTGGCATCAGGGGTCCCCCCGCTTTCCTTCACCACTGCCGAGACTTTGCAGATGGACGGTTGTTAAGAATGAATGAGAACCGCCGCCCCCCTCCCCCCGATGTTTCACTTTTGCTTGCTGGGTCTGCTTATTTGCTTAATTAATAGACTTTATGTGGCAGTGGGCATTTTTAGGCTTATAGAAAAATTTACCAGGAAGTACGGAGTTCCATATACCCTTTCAACCCTCCTCCCCACAGCACCCCCACCCTGGGCTTCCTCAATGATAAACGTTTTATATTAGTGTGCTTGTTACAGCTGATGAGCCAGTGCTGATACATTATTATTACCTAAGTTAGAGTTCACTCTCTGTTGTACATTCTTTGGGTTTTGACAAGTGTGTAATGACTTACATCCACCATTACTGTCTCATACAGAATAGCTTCATGTCCTAAAAATCCCGTGTTCCTCCCTCACCTTAACCCCTAGAAACCACTGATCTTTTTACTGTCTGCATAGCTTTGCCTTTTCTGTGTTGTTTAAAGTAATTTAGCTTCCAAGATTTAAAAAAGAGTGGACTATTTTATGTAAAAACCCAGATGTCCAATATCTTGTGAAGAATTGGGATATCCCCAGTAACTCCAGGCTGGAGCTGAGTCCAAGTTGCTGCCTTCTCAGAGAGGAGTTAGCCCTCCCATGCTTTCCTCCATGTCATTGTAGGGTGGCGCCCTCTCCCCTTGTTGGCCCCTATAGGCACTGGAATTTGCCATCCTGCTCTGGCCTCCTACGAAGACCAGAACAGCCTCTGATTTGTGGACTGCCTCTGTTTCCTGCCCTGTAAATACATCCCTGAGGCCAGGTCTTGCAACAGCCTGGACACCTGCTTAAAATGGGGAGGAGAAAAACATAGGGAAATCCAGCACAAATTTATTCCCCTGGAAATTATCTTGTAACCCGTGGGAGGCTCATCTGAAGCCATGCAAACACCCAGCTGCAGGGCCATCTGAGGCTGGGACAAAGTCAGCCAACGTCCCACACTCAGCAGATTTTTTTTTCCCCGTGTTCTCCGTACAACCTGGAAGTATTGGTTGTCTGAGGCTGTGGACCCTGGCGTTGGGCTCCACACAAAGCCCTTCAGTGGCTGCCACCGCACTGGGTCAATTATTTATGCTAATGCTTCAATTCACCCTACTCACCTCCTTCCTGGAGTGTGTCAGGGAACTGGACACCCAGAGATTAAATTGCCCCTGGAGCGGTGGGTGGTGGAGAGGAGGTGGCGGGTGCATGGGGAGACTCGGGGAGATGCGAGGCCAGAGCATCACTGAGACATGGCCGGAAATGAAGACAGCCCTTTAACTTGGCTGTGGGGTTGTACTTGGGAGAAAAACCTGCATCTCTCAGCAGTGAAATGAGAGATGGCATGATGGGAGCGTGCTGCCTTCTTCCCCGCCGACAAGGCCCTCTGTGGTTCTTACACTCAGAGCCTCCAGGACAGGTCGAGGAGTGGTCGAAAAGAGCACTGGATGTAGAGTCCAGTATCTGCCCCCTTGGTGCTGTGTGATCTTAGGCAAGTTGCTTTGTCTCTCTGAGTCTCCATATCCATCTCTGGATGGAAAAAAAGAAAGTAGCGGTAATGCCTCACGGGGGCGTCAATGGGGTTGTTGTACCTCAGGGGGTCCTCTGTCTCCTGTCCCAGCCCTACATCCCTCCCCATAGCACCGACGTTCTGCTCCTGTCCAGGTCGCCCTACTCAAATCCTCCCTCTCCCTCGCCTTCCGTATTTATTCAGTCCACAAGTATTTACTGAGCACCTACTATGCATCAGCCCCTGTCCTCGGCTCCAGGGAACACAGCGGTGAACAAGATAGACCCTGTCCCTGGCCTTGGGAAACCAGCGTCTCATCAGTGACCTTCTCTGTGTCTTTATCCTCACCTCTAGCTACCCTGATCCGGGCCACGTCTGTCTCTTGCCTGGATTCCTGGAACATTCTCCACACTGCAGCCAGAGTTCCTCCTGAATCACAGATCCGATGAATCCAGGGCCCCCTGCTGCCCCTGGGATAAAACGGAAACTCACCAGCCATCTCAGCCTCCTTTCTGTCCCTGAAACTGATGGAGCCCCTTCCGCCTCTGAATGTTTGCCCTTGCCCTTCCCTCCACTTGCTTTCCTGGTCTTAATACAACGTCATCTTCTTTTCAGGTGTCACTCTTGACACCTCGTTGTCCAGCCAACCCTCCTTAGCCCTGTTTCCCCATCACAGCCCCGATGAGAATAGCAGCCAACACACATACCGTGCTTTCTGTGTATCTGACACTGTGCCCATTTTACATATGAGAGAACCAAGGTACAGAGAGCAAAGTGTCTTTGCTGGGGTCCCACAATATTACAGTTGCCTCTGGCCACTCCATCATGAGTCCCCCGGAGCAGGGTCTCTGTCTTGTTTGTCTGTGCATCTGTAGCACACAAGGCTTGGCACAGAGGAGGTGCTTAACAAAATCTCCCTACATGATGAATGACCGTCTTGCGCAATGAATGAGCTCATCGTGGTCAAAGCCGAGCTTGAAATTGCTCGGAACTGCCTGATCATTGAGGGGTTCTTATTATTCCACTTGGACTGTGAGTTGTTTCAGCCAAGGGAGGAATCCAGTCTCCCTGCCCCAGAGAGGCCCTGGCAGCCACCGAAGCATCTCTCACCGGGGAATGTGGGTGTGGGAGGAAGGTCCTTGCCATCATTTGTTTTTCTCAGACTGTTTTCCAATAGAGACTGCCTCTGGCAGGCCGTGGAGTCCAAGGATACAATAGCGTTGGGGGGATTTCTGCCTGCGGGGACTCCTGAGGTCTCCCCTTGAATCGAGACACAGGGAGTTTGCTCGGCTGGGGCTCTGCTGGGGCCTTAATGGGGATATTAGCCTCGGGGATGGCAACGTGAGAGCCATGATTTGTTACAGCCTCCTCGTTAATTTAGGAGCTGACTGGACCAGGCGTGAGAGCTACTGGGTCTTCGGAGGCTGCTGAGCGTTAGGCTGTTTTCAGGACCCAAAGCGAAGGTGACCTGCTGTGGGATCTGCAGGAGGGTGGCCGGGAGGACAGGCAGGGGGGAGAGCTGTTGGAAGGACTCCCTTTAGAGCCTGAGGTCTGGCGGGTGCAGGGTGCACAGCTTGCTCCAAATCCTTTCCTGGTTATGCTGTAGCTAAGATACGGCGCGATACAATGTGTGGCTCAGTTGGTTAAGCGACTGCCTTCGGCTCAGGTCATGATCCTGGAGTCCAGGGATCGAGTCCCGCATCGGGCTCCCTGCTCGGCGGGGAGTCTGCTTCTCCCTCGGACCCTCCCCCCTCTCATGGGCGCTCTCTCTCTCTTTCATTCTCCCTCTCAAGTAAATAAATAAAATCTTTAAAAAAAAATACAATATTCGGCACTTTACCGTATTATCTGTAGTATACCGTACTATCCCTACTATATGCTCCACTGTCCATACCATGCTCTCTCTGTCGTATGCTGTCTATTCTATACTATACCACACTATTTATACTGAACTATCCGTACAGTGCCGTACATTACACTGTCTACACTATACCGTATTATCTATTCTGTACTGTACTAGATACGCTCTGCCATGTGATGAACCCAGATTTCCCAGAAACAGAGTGACAAGGTGATCACACACACTGGGGAGGTAGATGCCTGGATTCAGACCCCAGCTCTGCCTCCCGACGAGCAGCGCAGTCCTCAGCTTTGTCCCGTTACCTCTCTGAGGCTCCATTTTCCCATCTGTAATGTGGACATATTACTTCCAATCCACCTTGTAGAGCCATTGTAGGAAAATGTCATCTTGCATTCAGGGGCTGGGACGGGTTGAATTGTGTTGTGTCCCCCTAGAATTCATAGATTGAAATTCTGACCCCCAGTACCTCAGAATGTGACTTTATTTGGAAATGGGGTCATTGTGGACATAATCCTTTAAATTAAGATGAGGTCATACTGGAGTAGGGTGGGTCCTAATGCAACATGAGTGGTGTCCATATAAAAAGAGGAAATTTGGACACGGACACACGGCCAGGCAGAACGCCATGTGAACATGAAGACAGAGATCAGGGTGGTGCTTCTCCACTCCCAGGAGCACGAGAGAGCGCCAGCAACCCCTCAGAAGCCAGGCGAGAGCCATGGAAACGTTCCCTCACAGCCTCAGAAGGAACCAACCCTGACCTTAACTTCCAGCCTCCAGAAGTGTGAGGGAGTAAATCTATGTCGTGGAAGTCACCCAGTCTGTGGGACTTTGTCAGCAACCTTAGCGAACGAATCCAGGGGCTTAGCCCAGAGCCCAGCACAGACTGAGAGCCCACTGCGTGGTGCCCGTCGTTACTACTATTACTAGTGTGTTCCACCGTGCAATTCCTGTGTAGCTCAAGTAGGTCAAGAGCTGGTCAGAGCTAGCAGATATCCCCTTCCAAGTGAGGCTGGGTGACTTAGGTAAGTCACTTTCCCTCTCTGGGCCTCTCGGTTCCCTGATTTGTAAAGTGGACGCTATGTGAGCAGACTAACAGGACTGCTTGCATGCAGGGCTCACTCCAGCTTCCCCTGTGCCCCCTCTTCCCAGATTCTCCCAATGACCCCTAGCATTGCTGTCCTCCCCATTTGACAGATGAAGACACTGAGGCTCACAGAGGGAAGAAGTTACCTGCCCAAGGTCATACTGGGGGCCAAGTGGCAGACATGGGGTCAAACACAGACTGTCCTTGCTAAGGCCATTGGCCACGGAGCTCTGGTGAGGGCGGAAGAGAAAGAGGGTGGTCTCAGATTCCCTCCAAGCGTGAAGGTGGGCTTGGCCCTGTTCCTGTCCTTGCCTCTTTTGGGCTTCTCCTGTGTCTCCCTTGCAGCCCCCATCACTCCCCAAGTTCTTAGAGTCCTGCCTGTTCACTGAGGGGAGATAAGGTGGTGGGGTATGGGTGTGTGGGGGGAGTCCCAGATCCCTCTTCAGATTCATACATGGAGTAATTGACTACATGCACCTTGCAAATGGACTTGGGGGGGATTTCAACCCCTCTAACCCACTTCACACACAGATAAGAGCGACATCCTTGGTCCCCGGGGCTCACAAGGCTTTCTCGTTCCAACTTTATGAACATGCCCTGCACATGTATGAACCGAGTTCTGCTTTTTGGGGAAAGAAAAAAAAAGCTGTTTTGTTCTGCTTCCCGGCATCTGTTTTCCCCAAGTGCCAAGGAAATTCCACCTCTGATAAATAATGGGCAGCCACCAGAAAGGCTAAAATGTGTATTCCCTGCTAGGGGAGGAATTCGGCTCAGACCCTCCCGCCAGCATTCTGAAGAAACACATTCCATCCATTTTATGGAAGGGCTGGGGGCCAGCCCTTCTCCTCCCCATCTCCAGATAAGCTCTGCTCAGACTTGGGGATATCAGGACATTCCTGAAGAATTCTAGAGTCAGGCAGATTGGGTAGAAAAGTGCCCAGAACTTAGTAGGTGGCTTTTTTTCCATCAATATCATTCATTCATTGCACAGCAAAACCATCAACAAAATGAAAAGGCAACCTACTGAATGGGAGAATATATTTGCAAATGACCTAATAAGAGGTTAATATCCAAGATATATAAAGAATGTATACAACTCAACACCAAAAAGCCCACAAATCTGATTTAAAAATGGGCAGAGGAATTGAATAGACATTCTTCCAAAGAAGATATCAGGGGGCCAAGAGACACACGAAAAGATGCTCAACATCACTCATCATCGGGGAGATGCAAATCAGAACCATAATGAGATCATCCTACACCAGTCAGAATGGCTTGTATCAAGCAAACAAGTGTTGATGATGTAGAGAAAAAGAAGCCCTTGCACACTGTTGGTGGGAATGTAAATTGGTGTAGTCACTGTGGAGAACAGTATGGAGGTTCCTTAAAAAAATTAGAGCTGGAGACACCATATGATCCAGTAATTCCACTGTGGGTATTTACCCAACAAAAACAAAACAAAACAAAAAAAACCCCACTAATTTTAAAAAGACATATGCACCCCTATGTTTATTGCAACATATTTAAAATGCCAAGATATGGAAACAACTTAAATGTCCATCTGTAGATAAATGGATAAAGAAGGTGTGGTACACACACACACACACACACACACACACACACACACACACACAGGAATATTACTCAACCATTAAAAAATAATGAAATCTTGCCATTTGCAACAACATGGATGGACCTAAAGGGTATTATGCTAAGTGAAATCGGTCAGAGAAAGGCAAATACCACATGATTTCACTTACATACGGAATTTAAAAAACAAAACAAACAAAAAAAACCAGAGACAGACTCATAAATACAGAGAACAAACTGGTTCCAGAGGGGAGGTGGGCGGGGGAAAGAGTGAAATAGGTAAAGGGAATTAAAGGATACAAACTTGAATTATAAACTCAGTAAGTTGCAGAGATGGAGAGTTAGAGCACAGGGAATGCAGTGAGGGATACTGTAATACCGTTGTAAGGTGACAGATGGTGACTACACTCACCGTGGTGAGTACTGAGAATAAAAAAAATCATTCAGTCATTGAATGTCACTGAATATGCACAGCCTCCTTACCAAGCACTTCCAGTGAGCCAGACTCCACACCAACTGCCTCACTCATCACCTGTCCTCCCAGCAACCCAAAGGCAGTGTAGTGACACCCCATTGTGTAGGCAGGCAAATGCCTTCAAGAGAAACTGAGTGAGACCCCCAAGGACGTGAAGCTGATAAGTGGTAGGACAGGCATCTGAACCCAGATGGGTCTGACCTGATTCCAAAATCTATGCTCTTCAAAAGTCTCTGCTCTTCTAAGTGAGGACTGCTGAATAAGGCTCCCCCCTCATCAGTGTCCACGTTCTAATCCCTTGAACCCATGAACATGCTACCGGACATGGGGACAGGGGCTTGGCAGATGTGATGAGGTTAAGGATCTCGAGATGGGGACATCATCCTGGGTTATCTGGAAGGGCCCAGTGTCCTCTCAAGGGTCCTTAGAAGAGGGAGGCGGGAGGGTTAGAGTCAGGGGAGGAGATGTGATGACAGTTGCAAGAGGTCAGACGGATGGCAGGAAGGGGCCACGAGCCAAGGAATGCCAGCGGCCCCCTGGGACCTGGGGTAGCAAGGAAGTAAAGTCTCCACTAGAGCCTCCAGAGAAGCCAGCCCCGTGGACACCTTGCTTTTAGACTTCTGATTGCTAGACCTCTACTAGAATAAATTTGTGTCATTTTAAGCTGCTGTGTTTGTTACTGCAGCCCTAGGAAGTGAATTCACTAAGCATAGAGAAAAAAAACAATAGGTACTAAACTAAGAGCATAAAGTATGTCTTGAGAGCTCGTGAATGTAGGCGTGGCTTCCCAGTGGAATCGAATGAATGAATGACACATGGTGACATTAAGACTAGCCGGTGTGACATCCCAGTGGGGTTATTCCCAGTCCCAGTGAGGGAGTGGTTGGCATTGCCAGTGTGATCTAAGTCTTTCAATTCTTTTATAGTGTTGTTTAACCCCCGATTTTCGGGGGAGGGGGATTGAACTTTTTATGGAGGTACAACCTACATATGGTAAAGTAAAATGTCAGTACATGTTACAAACGTATAGAACCGTGTCACCATCACCAAGGTCAAGATATAGAATAGACTCATCCCCCAGAGAGTTACTTCCTAATTGATACCCCTCAGGGGTAAACCGCCTCTCTGATTTCTGTCACCAAAGATTAGTTTGCCTGTCCTTGAACTTCATATCAATACCGTCACGTGGTGCCTTTCTTTTGTGCATGCTTCCTTAGCTCCACGTTATGTCTGAGATTTACCCACGTTGTTACACGTATCAGCAGTTCAGGTTCTCCCGCTCTCCTGCTGAAGGACATGTGGGGTGTTTCTCCAGCTTGGGGCCATAATGAACAGAGCTGCTAGGAATGTTCTTGTACAAGTCTTGCGGTAGATACAAGCACTCCTTTCTCTTAGGTGTATGCCTCGGAGTGGCATTGTGGGATCATAGGGCAGATGGATGTTTAGATTCAGTAGATACCCTGGTTCTCTGGCCTGGAGCGAACCTTAGGAATGCCTTCCCTGCCCACCTCAGCTTTCTTTCCAGAAGATCCATTCTCTCTCTCTGTGCTGCGCTGGTATTTGGCATTATGAGACAAGGAGGTACAAGGGTCCCTCCCCTCCCGGCCCAAGAGAGTGTCATCTGACCTGGTGGTTTAGGGTGGGTGGGACACCAGGGCAGATGGAGAAGGAAAGGGGGGGCACTCTCTTTTTTAGTTGGGGCTCATTCTGCGTTGGAAGTCTTTTCACCCCATGTAGTGAGTTGATAAGGCGTAAGTTTGGGTTCAGCTGAGTGTATAGGGATTTCTCCCAAACTTACTAGCACACCACCTTTGAGATTTTTGCCACATTTGCATGCTTTTCTTTGAACTGACTTACCTTTTTTTTTTAACTGAAAACTACTTATTGAAGGAATTAACTTACCTGCAAATATGAAATCAATAGGACTTTCCCGAAGTGGAGGTTAATCACTCTAAATGCTACAAAAGCAAAACAGGGTTGATCAATTCTAGCCAGATACTGTCACCAGCCTGGGGCCACACTCCTGAGGCTTCTCTTTGGCTTCATGGCAGATTGGTGAACATCAGGGAGGCGAGGCATTAAAGAATTATTAGCACCACAGTGAGACTTTGCTTTTGATGTAATCGGAGACATTGAAAGAAAACTAAAAAGGAGTAACTTTCTCACTTTGTGTCGGATGTTACTTAACGCCGGAATCTCCTCTCATGCCAAGGCTGCTGGATCCACACCTGGGGAAACACTGGGGTCCTGGAAAGTTGTCTTTATTTGAATCCTGCACCAGCTCTGTAATATTGGATCCGTGACTTCACCTCTCAACTTCCTCGTTTGTACAAAGGAATCGACATGGCCCCTGCCTTGGAGGCCTGTGGGGCTCCCATTGAATGACCCTGATCTTGGCAATATCATGATGAAGACAGCTCATGAATCTTGTGGCTCGCCGCGGGAATGAGCACCCAGGACGTTCATGCATTGCAATTCTGTTAGGGCCCTTGCTCCTAAGCAAAGTCATCTGTCCGCTTCAGCCATTCTGGGGGAATGTGCCCTTGGGATCCTGCCAAGGTTAAGTGGAGAATATGGTCCTGGTGAAATTCACACTTTGTCATTTGTTCACAAGCACAGACATTAAATCCCATCCACTGGTGGGTAAACAGCATCTCCCCGTGCACCTGCTATCAGGGAGGTTGTGATGTGGGGAGGGGGGTGTCCCTGTCAGACCCACCTGGGTTCCAAGCCCAGTTCCACTGTCTGCTCACTCTGTGCCTTGGGTATGCTACTTCTCCCTGGGTCTCAGTTTGCTCTTCTGTAAATGGGAATATTCACCCCTACCTCATCAAGAGATGAGAAAGACCAGATTAGATAAGGCACAAAATACAACAGCCAGATATTTAAGAGACAAAAACTGCTACTGTAATTATTCTTTCTTGAGGAAGCCATGGGCTGCATTTAAATTCTCTGCGGAGCATATTCTACCTCTTGGGCTCCTGATCATCCCAAATCTTTGTGTCGGGAAGCTCCTCCCTCTCAACTGTAATTCTGTCTTTGATTTCTGCTTCCCACAGCCTAGACCACAGATTTTCACAAACCTGGCGGGGGGGGGTTGAGATTTCTGCAACAGCTCTGATTCAGGTAAGACTTTTTAATGTAGAAAGTGGAAAAAGAAAAACAGCTCAGGTGGACTCTCTAAGAAGAGAGTAATTACTTTGGCTCATAGACACCAAAATCCACAATATCTTTCATGCTTCAGGTGTGGCTTGATCCAGGCTCAAACAAAGACTATCAGATCTTAGCTTCTCTGGATCTCTACATTTCCCTTGTCCTTGGTGCTCCAACAGTAAGATGTTCCCAGGAACCCAAGATCACTTTTCCTAGATGCCCTAATCCATTGAGCACCAGGGCCTCTGCCAGCCAGTCTTGTTGGTTCTAATTAGATTATCTGCCTGTTTCTGAATCAGCCAGTGGTGAGAGAGGGAGGCAGGCTACGCTGATTGGCTTTGGCCAGTCAGGGCCCATCTTTGGAGCTGAATCTAGAATTAGCCTTACTCAAACCACACTAACTAGAGGACGTGTGGTTTCTGTAGGGAATTAATGCTAGAAGAAGAAAGTGGGGGGGGGGGCGTAAAAAAGGATGCTGGAGTTGCAATCAGCCAGTGTCTTGACAATTTTCTAAGACAAAGAAATGACAGATTTTCCATTAGAGACCTAGCAATGCAATAGGATTGAAAGAACATCTCTCTCTGTCTGTCTTTCTCTCTCTCTCGTTCCCAGTGCCGTGTGGCCTGAAAATAACAAGGTTGGAGTCGGAGTGATGAATGGGGCAAGATTGACTCGGCACTAATTTTGCCTGGAAGCTGTAGCTATTTTGGGCCCCTGCTGAGCCCTGGTTTAGCTTAGCTGGTTAGAGAGCAGGGCTCATGAGGTCAAGGTTATAAAAAGGGAACAGAAACATGGGACTGGAGGCACAAGTCTTGGGGCCTGATCAGGCTCTGCCACTTTTGACTCAGGCCCTCAGGTAGGTGCCTTACCCTCCCTGGGTCGGCTTCTCCACATCTCCTCCAACTGTCCTTTCCTTCTGTCTCCAGCTCCTTTGCTAGGCACATCTACACGTCTCGGGTCACTGCTGGATTTCTCACCCCAGGACTGGGCTGGATGCCCGTCCGTGTGCTTCTAGAGCCTTAGGCTTCCAGGTACAAGTCCCATTTTCCCCAATTTCTCAATGAATGAGGTGGGGTAAGTCTGTCAACCTACTGTGCCTCAGTTTTCTCATCTGTCAAATGGGGATAATGTGAGTGGTACCCATCTCATGGGGTTGTTGCAGTAATGACCTTGTGTAATTTAAGCATTTAACACAGGAGCTGGGCTCTCAGTAAATGCTACTTTAAGATAGTAATGATTCTGGGGCACCTGGGTGGCTCAGTCCGTTAAGCGTCTGACTCTTGGTTTTGGCTCAGGTTGTGATCTTAGGGTGGTGGTATCAAGCCCCATGTCAGTGGGGAGTCTGCTTGAGATTCTCTCTCCCTCTTCCTCTGCCCCTCCCCCTGCTCATGCTTACACACGCTCTCTCTCAAATAAATAAATAAAATCTTTAAAAAAATAATTTTAAAAAATAGGGATGATTTTGATATCCAGGGGGAATATCGAGCTAATGAAATCAAGCTTCTAGTCCCCTGTCATGTAAGATACATGAAACAGGGGCTGTCTATCATTCTCTCCTCTCCCTCATTACCTAGCATCCCTTCTGGTGTATAGTACATGCTTAATAAAACTTGTGGAATAAATGTCCCAGGTCCAGTGTTCTAGGGAATTTCCCTAGCTCTGTGGAGAACCCAAAACTGTGCAGTTGGGTTTGTCCACAGGTCTCGCCAGAAACGTCAAGCTTGAAAGGCCAGTGTAAACAGGGAGTGGGAGGCTTCCATGTAACGATTTGAGTGGTGCTAAACTTGTTTGCCTTCTTTCACATCCCAGTCTCTGCTCTTGCCTGGCCCCACCCACCCAGAGCCTTGAGCTTCAGGAAGGCCCCGCTAACATGCAAACATCTGGACCTAAATCCGTGGTCACCAGGGTGTCACTGACTTTACAGAGTGAGTGAGAAGAACAGCATGTTGTGGGGGGTAGGACACCCAGCTGGTAAATGTTGCGGGGTCAGGATGGAGGAATGAAGGAGTCGCCGAGAAGCTGGGGAAGGTCCGCCAGAGAGGGTGTCTTTGGTTCTGCCCAGAGCTTGACCTGCAGTGACTCTGTATAAACGGGGTTGTGGTAGCAATGCTAACAATAAATAAATAGACCACCCCAAACAAGACCCCCTCTGTTGAACAGACCATTAAAGACCTGAGGGAGGTTATTTCACTTGGCAGCTTCCCCCGTGGGTGGCCAAGAAGCCGAAGATGGAGGCTGTGCTCCTTGAGCCGCCTTGTGCTGGGAAGGAAAAAATAAACTGCACAGGACCTGTGGTGGCTGAATTAGTTTTCTCTCCCCCCAGGCACGCTCAAAGCTGTGTGCTGCCAGTGTTCTTTGGCCAAAGAAAATGTCCTGGGTGTAGAGGGGTGTGTGTGTGTGTGTGTGTGTCCCAAATAAGAATCCCCTTTCAGCCTTACCTTTATTTTTGTGTGTTATTGATTGGATTTAAGTCAGTTTGGGCCCTGCACCTCTGTGCCCAACACTGCTTTGTGCTCACAACACATGGGGAGGCAGAGGGTGAGGATGAGAGTCATAATATCAATGGTGATGGTGACAGTGATGATGATGGTCGTGATGACGGTGATGACAATGGTGATGGTGGGGATGACGATGTTGACAGTGATGATGACTGATGATGACAATGATGACGATGGTGATGGTGATGACGATGACAGTGATGATGATGGTGATGGTGACAGTGATGATGATGGTGATAACGATGGTGATGGTGGTGATGGTGGTGACAATGACGATGTTGACAGTGACAGTGGTGATGATGGTGACTGATGATGTTGACAGTGATGATGACGATCACAATGACAGTGGTGATGACGGTGATGACGATGGTGATGGTGGTGATGTTGACAGTGATGACTGATGACGATGGTGATGATGATGACGATGGTGACAGTGATGATGATGGTGATAATGATGACGATGGTGATGGTGGTGATGACGATGTTGACAGTGACAGTGGTGATGATGGTGACTGATGATGTTGACAGTGACGACAATGATGGTGATGACGGTGGTGATGACAATGGTGATGATGGTGACGATGATGACAATGGTGATGGTGACAGTGATGATGGTGATGGTGGTGACAGTGACTGATGATGTTGACAGTGACGATGATGACAATGACGGTGGTGATGACAATGGTGATGACGATGGCAATGACAATGATGTTGACAGTGATGATGATGATGGTGATGAGAGGTGATGATGACGATGACAGTGATGATGATAGCAATGATGGTGACAGTGTTTTTTTTTTTAAAGATTGTATTTATTTATTTGAAAGAGAAGGAATGAGACAGAGAGAGCATGAGAGGGGGGAGGGTCAGAGGGAGAAGCAGACTCCCCGCCGAGCAGGGAGCCCGATGTGGGACTCGATCCCAGGACTCCAGGATCATGACCTGAGCCGAAGGCAGTCGCCCAACCAACTGAGCCACCCAGGTGCGCTGATGGTGACAATGTTGACAGTGACAATGATGACTGTGATGGTGACAGTGATATAAATGGTGATGGTGACAGTGGCGATGATGGAGCAAACACCCAGTACTGAGCCCACGAGGTGCCCTGCACCCTTCAAAGTGCTTTCGTTTACTGTACTAATTGGTTTAATCCTCGCAGCCCCTCTGTGAACACGGGTCTGTTGTCATTGGATCCGTCTTCTGCTAGCTAGGTGATGCTGGGCAAGTGCTTTCATCTCTCAGAACCTCAGCTTCCCTACCCATAAAATGGCACGTCTCTGGAACACACTCAGTGTTTGATGTAAGTGTTCAAGAGATAAAGGTGGTTCTTGTTTTTTTTTTAAGATTTATTTATTTGAGAGAGAGCTCGAGCAGGGGGAGGGGCAGAGGGAGAGGGAGAAAGAGAGAATCTCAAGCAGATTCCCTGCTGAGCGTGGACCCCGATGGCGGGGCTCGATCTCATGACCCTGAGATCACAACCTAAGCAGAAATCAAGAGCCAGGTACTTAACCGACTGAGCCACCCAGGCGCCCCAGATAAAGGCGATTCTTAGAGTTCCTCGTGGGGCCCTCCTGCCAACCCTGTGAGGGAGGAGGTATTATGATGACCCCCGTCTTACAGAGCGGGGCACGCTCTCCCAGGCAGGAGTGGCTGAGCTGGGGTCCAAAGCCAGGCGTGGGCGGCCGGTCCCGTTGGCCTGCAGAAGCGGTTTCAGTTGTCCCTGCAGGGTGGTTTCAGATCCATGGGGTGGCCGGGCTGGGTCCACACGAGCCCAGATGGGCCCCCAAGCAAGCTGAGCTCAGGCCCTCAGCCGAGTGGCCTGGGGCTGCCAGCAGGGTTGGAGTGGGTAATGAGGGGGCAGCTGGAGCTCTGGGGCACACAACGTGCCTGGTACCTGGACAGTCTGGATGCTAGGAACACAGTTTGCCACTTCCCTAGCCTCCCCCTAAGGAGGCAGCAGGGATGTTTCTTGATTTGGAGTCAGCTGCATCTAGATATTTTTTCCAGCTCTGCAAACCCACAGACAGATCTCCGGATCTGCTGAGCTACCCCATCCTCTGTGGGGCCATGAGCTCCATGTGCCTACTGAGCAGTTGAGATGGGGCTAGTCTGATCTGAGCTGTGCTGTAGGTTGTAAGACACACACCAGATTTGGGGGTCTTCATGTGGAGAAAAGAATATAAAATACATTGTTAATAATAACATTTGTATTTATTTCGTGCCGGAATGGCAATATTCTCAATTTGGGGGCTCCACTAAAGGACATGATTAAAACTAATTTCTCCTGTTTTTCC